>NC_142794.1:61751870-61946870 GCF_049724085.1 Artemia sp. Qi Xiang Cuo
AAAGTTTCAACTCAATACTCTATGACGTTCCTGAGATATAGCTGTTACGCCCTTCTAATAACCTGCATTCATTTGGCGTGTTTTAATTTAGCATAGTTCACTATTCTCTTCAATAATCTCTGAAAATTTCACCGTAACACCCTTAGCTTAAGTAGTACTAGTAGTTTTCGTCGTCGTAGCAGCAGTTTTAGTAAAAATAGTTTTAGTAGTAGTAGTAGTAGTAGTAGTAGTAGTAGTAGTAGGAGTAGTAGTAGTGGCTCTAGTAGCAGAAGTAGTAGTAGTATCTGTCGTAGTAGTAGTAATAATAGTATGCACATTTTGTATTTTGCCTAGTTCAGCATCCCCCTTAACATACCCTGGAAGTTTCAACTTAGTACCGTAGACGATTCTTGGAATATTATCGATACGCTCTTTTGACAACGCTCATGTACAGAGTTTGCATTATTTAGTTTCAAATCCCCCTAAATATTTCCTTAAAATTTCACCCTCCGTACCCTTAGCATTAGTAGTAACAGTCGTAGTAATTAATAGTAGTAATAGTAGTAGAAGAAGCAGCAGAAGCAGCATCCCGCTCAACACGCCCTAAAGTTTCAGCTTAATGCTCTGAGCTGTTCCTGAGAAATTGTAATACACTCTTTTTGTAATCTGATAGCACACAGTGTGTTTTGATTTACTTCAACATCCTTCTAAATATTTCTTGAAAGTTTTGCCTTGTTACCCTTAGCCTCAGTGTAAGTAGGCTGGTAGTCATAGCTTTCGTAATAGAAGTAACAGGGCTAACATGTATATAGTGGCTTTTGGTTAGTTCAACAACCTTCTCAACATGCCCTGAAAGCTTGAACTTAATACCCTAAACTGCAAGCTTCGTACATTCAATACTCTAATACTTGACTGTTAGTACTGATGCTAAGGGTAGGGAGGGTGAAATTTTCAGGAAATATTTAAGGTGATTTAGAACTAAAGAATGCATACTCTATACATGCGCGTTGTCAAAAGAGCGTATCGACAATATCCTAAGAATCGTCTACGGTATTAAGTTGAAACTTCCAGAGCATGTTAAGGGGGATGCTGAACTAGGCAAAATACAAAATGTGCATACTATTGCTATTATTATTACGAAAGATACTACTACTACTTCTGCTACTAGAGCCACTAGTACAACTCCTACTACTACTACTACTACTACTGTTACAACTACTATTTTTACTAAAACTGCTGCTACGGACACAACTACTAGTACTACTGAAACTAGGGGTGTTGCGGTGAAACTTCCAGAGATTGTTGAAGAGGATAGTGAACTATGCTAAATTAAAACACGCCAAGGGAATGCAGGTTGTCAAAACGGCGTAACAGCTATATGTCAGGAACGGCATAAAGTATTGAGTGGAAACTTTTCGCGCATGTTGAGGGAGATGATGAACCAACAAAAAGGTACTATATACATCTTACTACTGCTATTTATACTAATACTACTACCAAGGCTAAAGGTATTAAGGAGAGATTTTCAGGAAATGCTGAAAGAAAGTGGGGTCGGTATACAGGCTTTCACAAAGCCGTATCAGAAGTATCACAAGAGCAGCTTAGAGAATTAGCTTGAAACTTTCAAAGTATGTTGAGGGGTATGTTGTAGCAACAAAATGCCCTATATGTATGCTATCGCTAGTAGTAGAAGTACTACTACTAATGCTGTTAGTACTAACATTTGATAGGCTAAATGTACCAAGGAGGAACTTTTAGGGATTATTGAGGGGAATGTTGGGCCAGATAAAAAAAACATTATATGTCTCGGAAACGATTTAGCTGAATCTATCACGGCATGAAGATGGGATGGTGAAATAGACCAAAAAGGCACAGTGAAAATACTATTACTGCTATCACTAATACTGCTCCTATTGGCTCCTGCTATTACTTCTTCTACTGTGCCTAGTACTATTACTAATGCTAAGGGCATTAGTTAGACTTTTAGAGAACGGCAAAGGCTGTAGTGAACTGAATTAAAACATAATATGTACCTATGGGTTATCAAAAGGTTGTATTAGCAAGGCTGCTACTGTTAAATTAAATGAAATAGCTTAAATGCATCGAGGTGGTCGAGATATCTAGGCGGAAATAGGTTATAGAATAGGATATAAAATAGAAATTTTCACGAAAAGTTTATTTTGCTTTATAACTTAATCAAAAGGCACCATAGGTATGCTGGCTATCAATAAGATGTTTAAGCGAAATCTGAATAACGACTGAGAGTATTAAGTTAAAACTTTCACCTTGACTACTATTACTAATTCTGCTCTTACAATTGAAATAAATTAAAAAGTATAAGTGCATCCAGGTTGTCAAAATAACAAAGATACAATGTTTAGGAAGGGTGTTAAGGTTTATTTCTAAGTGAAACTTAAGAAGATGTGACACTAAATAAAGGGATACTATATGTGTCAAATATTCCATTTTCAGCGTAGCTTATAACAAAATCAATTTAGCGCCACATCCATCACATACCCCTGAAGGTGATTTTGAACCACCTTTATATGGCCAAAAGTATTTTTAAACCCCAATGAAGCTCTTAGACCCCGAGAACGCCTTGCACATCCTTTAAACTATCTGATCTCTCGTGATCTAATGGATCTTTTAGAGAAATATTGCAAGATACAAACAACTTTGCCAAAGGTTACATGAAAATAAGAGAAGTCGAGGATGATGTAAATTAACCTGCTGTTTCACTACTGCCTTGGATACAAGACAAGTGACAATGGGAATCAATATATAGGACACTATTTCCATTTCTACTTATTTTGGCAGTAGAATACTTATTTTTGGACTTTTCTACTTCCAAATATTAAATCTACTTATCTACTTACTTTCTACTTATTTTTGGAGGCATCTACTTACTTTCTACTTATTTTTGGAAGCATCTGTTTACTTTAGAGTTGTTTTTGGAGGCTTAAGTCTTCGGGCCAGCTCTTGAATTTAAAATTTGTGGTGAAAGACTGAGTTTATATTGGCGACGGTTTTTGGCATTGATTTGGAGTGGATTTTTATCTATTGAATATTATTACCGTAGGAGCAAATATGAAAGAATGGATAATTCAGATATTATTTTATATCAAATATTGAATTTTATTTCTCGATCGATGATCGATGGTATTAAAGTAGAGACAATAATTGCTAAGTCGACAAGCTTTTTCCGTCATGAAACCATTCTAAAGGCAAAGGAGGTTTTACATCAGGAGCTAGGAATTGGAACACGTTTAATTAGATGCCAAAAAGACGATAAAAATGTCCTTGACATTTGTGAGTGGTTATCTACGGCATCGAAAGAAAAACATAAGATCCCGAAATTTGTGATATACTCACCGTGTGAAATTCCAACAATTGGTGATGCGATCGTTGCAACGTTAACCTGTCGCATGAATGAACTTTCCAGTAAAACTGACAGTTTGTCTGAGCTAAACAGGCAACATCTCGCAGTACAGGCAACTTCCGCCTAGCCCTTTTCCACTCAGTCGTCTTGCACCAAGGACCTATCCAATCCTCCTACCTATGCTGTTGTGTTAAAAAATTGCCCGCCCAATCTTTCATCTCAACTATTAAGGGAAGATTTTATTGATAAAATATGTCCTGAAGCTGCAAATGATATTTCAGAGGTGAAACGTTCATCATCAGAATGGAAAATTGTAATAAAAGGTAAACCCGCTGCCTCCTCAATTGCTGACCAGATGAAAAAGTTCCAACCTGGCCTTTTAGCCTCTGTTAAATCTCCCGCCTTCATCGGTGTAATAAAAGGCGTACCGACAGAAATCAATGAAAAAGATTTAGAGAAAATTATTCCAAAGTGTGTCAAAGCTTTGCAGTGTGGCAAGTCACGTGTCTACAAGATTTATTTTGAACAGCGGAGTGATCTCGATTCCTTTCTGAAAAATTCTGTGAAGGTGGGTTATGAGATGTTACCTGTCCATAATTTCATATTCATACCTAGACAATGTTTCAGATGCCATCAACAAGGTCGTATTGCTGCTGATTGTAAGAAAGCAGAACTGTGCTCTGGCTGTGGTTCCACGGAGCACTCTTCCACCAGGGATAATCCATGTGTTTGGAACCTGTTCTGCATTACATGTAAAGAGTCTAATAACAACTGTTCCAGTATCAAATGCCCTGGCACCACTCACAACCGATAAACGGGCAGCTAGGTAGATAAATGGATATTCATTTTCTCTCTTGGAACATTAATGGTGGTCTTATAAAAAAAGACCTATTCTTGAAAATATACTTCATAATCATGATATGCTGTGTTAGCAGGAACATTTCCTGACCAACCAGAGCCTTGTTTTACTTGACATTAGTGCCTCCTTCAAAACTTTTTCGGTTCCAGCTAAAAGTACTGCTTCTAAAGGCAGAGCTTCTGGTGGTATTGTTACTCATGTCAAGGCCGTATCCAGGGGGAGGGGGGTTACCCAGTTTGAACCCCCCCCTGAAATTTTTGACCGACTCGAAAGTAAGTTGAAAATTAGTAAAACCTAGGTAAAAATCAGTAAAATTAGTCGAAAACTGAGTCAAAAATTAGTAACCCCCCCCCCCGAAAAAAAGTCAAAAATCAGTAAACCCCCCCCCCTGAACAAAAATCCTGGATACGGCCCTGACTCATGTAGCATCGAATCTTAATTCTAGTGTTTTCTTTTCTAGTTATAGTTTTTTAGCTGTTCGAGTAGATGAGTGCGTAATAATAAATGTGTATTTACTCACAGATTACAAAGATGAAGATTCGAAGAAAGATTTCGCATTAGCAGTTAGTAAACTTAGCTCTGATCTTCGTGATGTCCTTAAACTGAAAATCCTGTGTTTGATCGTAGGTTATTTTAATTGTGATTTAAATTGCAGGTTGTCTTCAGCTTCTATCCGTGCTTCTTTACTATTAGGAATATTTGGTGATGATTTTAAAGTTCAAAAGAAATCTGCTCAGTTTACTTACATTCATTCTTCCTCTTCCACATCTAACCTTGACCATGTTGTGTCATATAACCTTGATATACCTTGTGTTGAGGTAGTTTCTAAATTTCAAGTTTCAGACCACCTAGCTATTGCTTCTAGTTTTAAACGAGAAGCTTGTCAGATTCCAGTGTTACAGGCTCATATTGTTCCCAGGCATAAGTGGTGTACCTGTCACGATTGGAATAAAATTGAGCCATCTCAGTTCATCGAAAGTTCAGATAGCATCCTAAACAAGACCCGGGTTCCATATCATCTTCTGCAAAAGTCTTCCAATAAATACATTAATGAGGTTAGATTAACTCTTGATGTCTATGCCGCAGAAATCATCCATGCACTTTTGTGTGCTGAAAAAAGGGCAGTTCCTCTAAAAGAATACGTGTTGGTACCCAAGTTCCCAGGTGGTCAGGAAATCTAGCGCTGTCTGAAGCTTGTGACCGTGCTAAATTCTGGTACAAATTATGGAGAGACTGCCTATGCCCCCGTCAAGGAATAGTCAAGGAATCGGCTCTTTATTAATCCCAATATAATTGCATTAATCCTCGTGTGAGGCCAAACTCTTCGAATGCCTCGAATGTGCTTGTGATTCCTCAGCACCTCATCCTCGTTAGGAAAGGGACTACACAGGGAGCTATCACTTCCCCAACCCTGTTCAATAATAGTGTCCTGGATGCTCAGGAAAAGTGTCTTCCTTCATTCATTCTTGGGAGAATCGATATGTCTCTTATTTATTATGCTGATAACATCTTGAATCTCAGCCGGACGATCCAGCACATTGAGCAGAATTTCGAAATCCTCAAAGATGAATATTCAAAAATCGGGCTGCCTTTTAATCCTGAGAAATCCAAAGTTATCCTTTTCAATTGGTGAAATCCCTCTACTTCTCTTTTACATCTGAACGGTTCTCTTGTTAAACCCGCGCACCATATTACATACCTGGGCCTTCCAATTGGCGCGTCTATAGGCCACACACGTCGTTTGTTGATTTCTCACGTTGAGCGCAAAATTAACATTTCTTACGCTGGAATTGCAAAAAGCAAACTACGTTTCAACCGTTACCTTCTACCATCCATTTACAACGCCACAGCCCTTCCACATCTGCTTTACATTGCTCTTTTCTGGAAATTCTTTACAGTTACAGATAAAAAGCACCTACAATTAATCTTCTTCAGATTTGCTAAATACTACTACTACTACTACTACTAACAACTTACCGTAACCACAAGCCACCTCAGACCAACACAGCTATGCACGCTCCTCGAACATCCCAATAGATTTAAAACAACCCTATTTGAGCCCTCCCAGGAAGTTCCAAATTCCTTTAAATCTTTATTTATGACGTCCTCCCACCCCAAACGAGGACGACCTGCTTTCCGTTTAGCCCTAGATGGTTGGCCGAAAAGAACAATCTTCGGCAATCTGTCATCCTTCATCCGCACAACGTGCCCTAACCACCTCAACCTTTCTTTCATTATAGCCCTAGAGAGCGGTATTGAATCATATTTTTCGTATAGCCTATTGTTTGAAATATGGTCAGTCAGCTGGGTACCCAGAACAATCCTTAAGCAATTTCTCTGGAAAACGTCTAGCAAATCTTCATGGACTTTTCGGAGCGTCCATACTTCAGATCCATATTTGACCACAGTCATCACTGTAGATTCTAATATTCTAATCTTTGTTTGCACACTTATCTTCCTATTCGTCCAAACTTTTTTTTAACTGTGAAAAAACACCCTGAGCCTTGGCTGTTCTACTTTTAACATCAACATCTTCACTGCTCCCACCATCTTTACTAATACTACCAAGGTAAGTGAAGCTGCCCACCTGATCAATCTTTTCATTACCCAACGTCACCTTTTCATCTTAACTTATTCCTAACCTCAGTGACTTAGTCTTCTTATCATTAATTTTCAAAGCAATTCTAGCACCCTGAACTCGCAAAACCTCTAAAACTTGATTCATTTTGCTCACACTTTCATCTAGGATGCTTAAATCATCAGCATAATCTAACTCCAGGAGACTTTTTCCTTCCCATTTGACTCCGTGGTCTCCCATTGCCTTTCCTGTGCTCCTTAAGACAAAATTCATCAAAATAATCCATATAATGGGGGATAGAACACAGACCTGCTTAACTCCTGATTTAATACAAAACCAGCTGGTAAACTCATTTCCTAACTTCACCGCAGCAGTGTTGTTCTTTTACATAGCACTCATCCCTTTAATGCATTTGTCTGATATACCATACAAGGATAAAACCTTTACCAAAGCTCTTCTACTAACAGAATCGAACGCTTGCTCACAATCTATAAAACTGAGGACCAAAGGTGTTTGAAAACTCAAGCACTTCTCAATTATTAGCCTAAGAGTGAAAATTTGATCAACACATCCTTTACCTTTTCAAAAGCCGCACTGCTCTTCTCTTAAAGCTTTGTCTACGGCATCTCTCAGTCTAAAAAGTATCATATTACTAAGTAATTTACTACCTACAGAGACCAGACTAATGCCTCGATAATTACCACACTCACCTTTATCCCCTTTATTATAAAGTGGCATAATTAAGGTTTTCCTAAAATCGTTAGGTACTTCCCCTTTTTCAAAAATCATATTCATAATCTTCAATAATTTATATTTAACCTCAGAGCCATCATATTTAGAAAACTCATTTACCACCCTATCAGCATCTGGAGCCTTATTATTTTTTAATCCTTTTAGTATTGTCGCTAATTCCTCCTCACAAAAAAAATCTTCCTTCGCATCCAATGTATCACAAACTTTTTCATTTTTCTATATATTTTTTCATGCAACTCTATCTCGGTTAAGCAAGTTCTCAAAATGTTCGGCCCCTCTCTCTTTAGTTTTTTCCTTATCGCTAATTGCGACCCCATTCCTATCTTTAACTGGGACAAGTCCGGATTGACTACTCCCTCTCAATTTGTTAACTTGCCAGTACAATATTTTATTATTATGCCGTCTAGCTGTGTCTTCCAGATCCTCGGAAATTTTATCTATGGCCTCCACTTTACACCTCCTTAGTTCATATTTTAATGCTTTCTCCACTTTCTTTACATTTCTTTTGTTTTCATACGATCTAGGACTCAGATAATTCTTGTACAAGTCCTTTCTCCTTTCTATTAAACATAAAGCCTTTTCACTAATATTCTTGGTTGCAGTTCTAGCTTTCTTCCCTAATACACCTTCAACAACTTCACAAATTATTTTTCTAAAATTATTCCAAGCATCTTCCACATTATCAAATTTTAAACTCTCAAGTTTAGTTATCTTTTACATTTTCCCCCTTGGACAAGAAACCGTAAAATTATTCATTTGTACAAACTAGCTGACCCTAATATTAGCATTAATAAATCTCTTTCCCGTTTTCAAAGTAAGTTTAATCATCCATGGTCACCAATTAGTTCACAATAGCTTTTTTGTATTAATGTAATGTATGTGATGATTTTTTTTTCTATTTTTTTTGTCATTTTACTGATTATTCTGTATATGTACCTTTTTCTTGACGGGTAATAAATTAATAATAATAATATTAGTATTAATAAATTTCTCTCCCGTTTTAAAAGTAACTTTTATCATCCTTTCGTTAGCATCATTGTTCGTATTAATGTAATGAAGAGTTTTTTTTGTCCTGTATTTGAATTTTTAATGTGTGTTTGTGTCCTTCTTTTTTTTCTTTTTGTTTTCTTTAGTGATTACACCATCTACTGTACCTTTTTTTTTGACGGGCAATAAATGAATAATAATAATAGTTATTATTATCATTTTGGTTTTGATTCCGTTGAATTATGATTCTATGATGTTCTATAGAATGGAATGGTATAAACTGTTTTCAGCAGCAGCATCTATGTCGAAAGTGGAATCTTGTCATATCTCAAAGGAAATGCAATTCCTGAAGGAACCGACCTGGATTTGGTTTGTTTCAAAGCCTGTTTATAATTGCATATATTTTGCGTCGTCTTAATTAGGCTATTCAGGTTAAAACTGCCAGTTAGCGACGTAGTATTCGCCAATTTACTCTAGGCTTCCCCAAATTTTCGAGGATTCCCCTAAAATAAATGTGCCTTTCCAACAAAAAAAATATTGGTTCCCCGAAAACCACCCAATCACGGTGTCACCCCTATTTTATTTTACATACTTTAATTCTTCACTACTCTCTTGTTTGTTAATTTTCGTCTCCTTTGATACTTTGCCTAGAAACCAGACCGATACAATTTAAGTTTAGACGGTTTTTCAAATGTTCACAAAAGTATCATTTTCCTGAATTTAGATTAAACCATCTCGAATGTAGTATTCCGAATGCTATAAGATTCTTACATTTGTTACATTTACAACATTCGTGCTCAAGGCAATCTTGACAGGATTAGCCAAGGATTATACTTAAAGTTGTTTAATAGAGCGTTCAGTTGGATTTTGGGTTACTGCATACTGTATTAATGTTTAATTCCTAATGATTGAATACATGATATATTGAAGGAATTGATCTTTTTGCCAGTAGTTCTTGCCGTTTAAATTTGTGTTTCATTCGGTTTGTAAAAAATTAAGTTCTTTTCTTTTTTTTTATCTGATAATTTTATTTGTTATACCACCTTTTATCCTCAAACGTATTCACCTTCCATTCCCCTCACAGTTATTATTCTGGTCCCACCCGTGTAATATTTTCAGTCTGCGTAATACTTCAAACTGCAGTTTTAGTGTCTTTTTACGGTCTTGCAAAGATGTTAGTTAAGAGAAAGAAATTTTACGGAAAATATGTTCTGCTCAAATTAGGGATAGACTAGTAAATTTTGTTTAAATATCTAGGCCTACATTTACAAATTCTAGTGCCTGAACAATTAGCAACCCTTTATGAAGGCTAATCCTGAGATAGAAACAAAGACTTTAAAGAAAATTTGGCATAATTGTATTTCTTCTTAAGGACTTCTTAAGGACTTAAATGCAATCTTCTTACCGTAAAAATTGCACCATTCCCCTCCCCTAACCCCTCCTAATGAGGCAAAATTTAGCTATAGACTACGTATAAGGTCAGGGAATAGGGGGTTTAAACGGAAGTGACCCCAAGAATATTATTGATAAAAAATTTACGTTACTGCTTAAAGTAGAAATTTGGTTATAAGGCTCATATTTTTTTTTTGTGAAGTTTTATGTTATTTTCAGACTTATTTATCACGAACCGTTGGCTAATAATGCCAAATATTATTAGTGTGAAGAAAAAGAATAAGTTACTTTTGTATGATTTGTAGCCTACAGCTATCATATCCAGGCATTAGATGGGCTGATATAAAAATGAGACTTCAATAATTACTATATTTTGAACATGGACGGCCATAGGGGTGGTGAGAAAGGTGGAGGTTAATCGGTGACTACATAGTAGTTATGAGGTAACCAAAAGAAATACAAATATAATAGCAATGAAAAAATATACGCTTTGAAGGGGTATTTTCTGCATGGGAGGGGGAGGTATTTTACATCGTATTTTTATATAGATTGATAAGACTAGTGCAAACTAACCAAAATGTTTGTAGGATCGTAGAAAACTAAGACTTTACTGAAAACACAAAACAATATAAGAGTTTTGGTACAGTAAAAGTAAATGTTTTAAGGATACTTTTAACCAAATAAAAATAAAACATTTATGGAATGTTGCTTAATTGTTTTTCGTTTAATTTGGTATCACTTCTGCACAATGAGCTCAGTCCAATGACTAACTGTCGTTTGGGACCTGAATAGGATACTTTTTGATTATTTTGTAGACAAGTTCGAAGTGAACCAATCTTGATAGCACTAGGACTACAAAATCGCTTTAGAATTTTTATCACAACTTAAAATTTCATAACTGGTAATTTTAATTGTATACTGAAAGTTACTGATGTTACAGTTCGCGTAAGACTATGAAAACCAAGATAGATTAATTCGTTTTTGTGTGTTCTAGGCATTTATCCCCCTCCCCCGGAAAATACCCCTTACAGAAAATACCTCCCGGAAAATACCCCTTGTGGAAAATAAGGCTTTCCAGATTTGAGAGTTTTATTTGAGTTTTATTTTTTCCTTATTCTTCTTAGGGGGAAGGAATTATGGTACTTGTGTATTACACGCCACTCACTCAAGTTTGTGCTGTGTAAAACTCAAGAACAAACCGGTTTCTTCGTTAGCATCTGTCAGTTTGGCATGTGACAAGGCAAAGACAAGTGACAGAATAGATGGGAAATTTATAATTTGGGCTATATATTTGAACATAAGGGGATGTAGGGGTAAAGTATTTGGAAAGTTTGAAGTCAGAAAAAAATTCTTAGTTCATAATATGCAGAAAAATTGTCCCTAACACATTTTGTGTGCAGACCTCTCCTTTACCCCCCCCTCCCTCCTAATATGCAAATGTATAGCTCAAATTTGTTTCTAAGGAACGAAAAAACTAACGAAGAAACCGGTTTGTTCTCAAGTTTTACACATCGTAAACTTGAGTGATTGGCGTATAATACACAAGTACCATAATTTTTCTTGGAGAGAAAGCCAGATATCCTGGTATTATTTAAAAACGATCAGAAATTAAATTAAAAAAGACAAGTTTTTTCAACTGAAATTAAGGAGCAACACTAAAACTTAAAACGAACGGAAATTATTACGTATATGAAAGGGGTTGCCCCTCCTCCCTCGAGACCTCGCTCTGTACGCTAACAGTTTTTTTTTAAGGATTTTAAAACAAAGCTTATTATTCCATTTAAACGGCCATTGTGTTACAAGAATCGTTTTTAAAGAATTAGGACAAAAAGTTAAAACTGTAGCGTAAAGAGCAAGGTCTTGTGGAAAGGGCAACTCCTCTCATATACATAATAATTTCTGTTCGTTTTAAGTTTTGAGGTTGCTCCTTTAAGATGAAAAAACTTTTTTTTTTATTTACTTTCTGATTGTTCTGAAATAATACCGAGAAATCCGGCTCTCTTACCATGACAAATTCCGGTACCTGTGTGATTATACACCACTCACTCAAGTTTACGATGCGTAAAACTCGAGAACAAACCAGTTTCTTCGTTACTTTAGAAACAAATTTGGGCTATATATTTGCATGTTAGGGGGGGGGGGGAACTATAACGGGGCTGCATGCAAAATCTGTTTGGCACAATGATTCTGCACATTATGAAGTAAGAATTGTTTTCTGACTTCAAACTGTCTAAATATTTTACCCCCCCCCTTTTATGTGCAAATATATAGCCCAAATTATATATTTCCCATCTATTTTGTCACTTATCTTCGTCTTGTCTCACGCTAAGCTGAACGAAACTAACGAAGAAACCGGTTTGTTCTCGAGTTTTACACTGCGTAAACTTGAGTGAGTGGCCTATAATACACAAGTATCAAAATTCCTTCTCCCTACAGAAAAAAACTAAAATTAAATTCTCAGATTTGGAAAGCCTTATTTTCCACGGGGGGATTTTCAGGGGAGGGGAGAGGGTGTATTTTCCAGGGGGTGTTTTTTTAGGGGGGGGGGGTATTTTCCCTGGGGGTGTTTTCTGGTGGAATTTACTGCAGGGGAGTATTTTCTGGGGTTAAACGCCAGGGGGGGTATTTTCTGGGGGGTGAACTCTGGGGGGGGGGGGTAAATGCCAGCTACAGTGGTTGTGAGGCCACGTACTCACGTTTGACTCCTAAATTAATATTCTTGTGTTTTACTTGGCTTTTGTGTTTTCAGTAAAGTGCTAGTTTTCTGTAATCCTACAAACATGGGGAGAAATCACCACTTGGTTCATCTGAACTAGTTTTATTGATGTATATTAGATAGGCTGTGAAGTTATAATTTTTGTTCGTTTTAAGTTTCAACTTTGCTCTTTACTTCGCTCCTAAAAACTTTGTTTTTTAAAATTGTAAATATTTAGTGGCGTGTCTGAACGCGTTTTAACTCCTATAGACTATATAAGATTTTACTTTAGTTCATATAAAGGACCAGGGCCTTATATAAGGGGTGGCTAAGTTAGCGGGTTAAAACCCCCCCCCCCCCCAAAAAAAAATTCTCTGACTTTTAAACCTTGTTCAAAAGTCTTCAAATATTCTTACTCGTGGCCTTTAGAGAAAGTTCATGAAAAGAAGTCTTTTTAGTACCCCCACCTCGAACAAAATTCTGAGTACGACCCTATACAGGATTAACTAACTGTTTTTTAAGACCTGAAAAAAATTTAAGTCTTTCTCCAACACCGATACCTTAAAACAAAACAAAGATATAATGTTCTTCGACGTTAGTCGAATGCAAATCAGGAGATGATGCGTTCCCCTTTCCCTGGCACTGACCGGCGCTCGCCGGTGCCAGCAGAATCTCATGAAAAATTGCTGTATCACAGAATTTCATATATCACCAGCTATGGGTGCCCATATGGGGGACAGGGGGACCCCCCCCCCTGGCTGAATGATGCTGCCTCATTTTTATCTTTTTGTTCTGAGATTTCTATTATATAGTATTAGAAGTGCCAATTAGACGAGGTTTGCCCCTCCCCCTTGGAAATCAGCTTATGGGCGCCCATGTCACCAGCTGTAAACCTCGGCCGGCACTGGTCAGGCACTCATTTTACACCAAGATACCAAGTGGGTAATCCCTCGTCAAGATAGTTTCCAGATGTTTTATTATTTAATGCTATTCACCTAATTCTAACTCAAGTTTATCGTTTTTTTTAGCCTTAAAATTCCATAAGTCCATTGAATTTGTAATGGACTCTTAAAAAAATTAGAATGTCTTTGCTGACCTTGTAATGAGGGCTTTGAAGATTTACTAATTTTATTGAAATTGGCTAAATTCTTAGAGCACACCTTTAAGGAATATTTAAGGGACAAAATTAAAATAAATACTGGAGTGATCTTCAATAAACTACAATTGTTTGTGTAAAAAATGAAAAAAAAATTACAGATAATCAATGTATGTCAATGATCGTATACTCAAATCTTTTGAAAACTTAACCGTTCAGTTAGTTTTAACATTCCTTTTTTATTAGGAGACCAAGCATGGACGATTCTTCAGCTGATAGCAGTAAGTACTGCACTGACTCCGAGAAGAATTTAAAAAGCTTGAAAAACTTAGTCAGATCAAAGCCAAAGAGCAAGAAGTATGATCAGAATTACTGAAAGCATTGGGAGAGCAGTACAAAATTCATCAGTTGGATTAGACAAGCTAGAATTACTGCTGGTATGTTGGTTCCAGATATGGCCCACTGTATTTGCTGCAAGAAAGACTTAAGATGCTCCCAGGGTAAGGCAGCCTTGAGGAAGCATGCCACAACGTCAGCGCACCTTGCTAGTGAGAAAACCTGGATCTCAGCACAAACTATGTTATGTGTAAGATCTCACTTCCAGAACAAATCAGTTGAAGATCGTTTGTTGGAGATTGAAAGTAATATTGCACACTTCCTAGTGGAGCATGATTTGCCTTACAGCCTGTGCTACGACATCACAAAGTTAGCATAGTCACTACCAGGCCTAGACCTACTGAGTAGGCTGGCTCTGAGGAAATAGAAAGTGACAAATGTGGTGCGTCAGGCACTTGGGCCACACTTCAGGGAAGACCTAATGGGCATGTTGAACTAGGACTGCTTTTCTGTAATCGTGGATGTCCGAGGGCATGTCTTCTGAATAACAGCTAGCGATTTGCGTCACTTTTGGTGATGATGGCTTAGAGACGAAAGTTGATATGCTCGATATATTCTCTTACCCAGGCAGTACTAAAGATGGGGTATTTGACAGACTAAACCATTGTTAGCAAGCACTGGAAAAGGAAGGCGTTTACTTTACAGAACTGGGTCAGCATATGGGGGTGGGGTAGGGGGGGCAGGGGGAACCCCCCCCTCCAAACATGGTTTTTAAGTGAATTCCGCCTTTACAGCCGGAAGCGTTTAAAATGTTTTTTGGTCCGATCGCATTTGGCTTAGCTAGCCAGTATTTTATCTGATATTATCCCTTTCTTTTTTTTGTGCCGTTTTTACAAATATAGTCATTGGTCAGAGAAAAGCCTTATGTGAGCCTCAAAAAGCTAATTTCTTATCTAAATTCTTCAAACAATTTACGCTACTTATTTTCTACTCATATTTGATACTGTTTCTACTTCAAATGAAAAACATTTTCATAAAGTCAATCATATTAGGGGATCCTTTTCCTAGAACACAGGTATGAATAGACATCCATATGTTGCCTCCTGGAAACATAGAGGTGTCTCTAGACTCAGTTTTGAGACGGGGCAATTCATTTAATGAGGGGGGATGAGTCAAAATATAGCCTTTTGCATCCATTATATAATCACAAAGCAAATTTTTCTTGGGGAAGTGGTTTCGAACCCCAAACCACTCCTCACCTTCACCATTGATTCCTGGCAGTCATGCCTACCCCGTTATTTTGGGGAAATTAGCATCTAGTATACCTGACAATTCCCCTATTTTATTTACACGTTGATAAAGTTTAACAGAATCAGAGCCATTTCTAAAACCATATAAATGTCACAATGAAAAGTTTTTGAATTTAAAACAATTCTGGCTCAATTTTTGTTACCAAGTAAAGCGAAAAGAAAAATTAGCATTTCAGCTTAGACTTTCCAATAAAGATTGTCTGTGTCAGCATATTTAACGAGGAAATAAACAGTGCCAGAAATAAATTATTACCAACACGAATACGACTTCATTTATAATTAATGTTACTGAATGAAGGAAAAATGCCTCATAAATTGGGCTTTACAGAGGGGAAGGGAGAGGTGATATTCCCAAAAAATTATTGTTAAAAAACCTAACACTTTTACAGCAGACAAAACATGTCATGACTTGAAGTTAGGCCTCCTCTTGACTGATATCATTCAGCCGGAAAACCGGCTCAACGCTGTCAATTAAGACACGTGTAGACAGGTGTGTCTAAACCAGTGTTGCCATATGGGAAGTATATGCATTACCTGGGGTCCTGGGTACAAAATGAGGGGTTTAGTCATTGAATTACTCCAAATCGCACATTTTTTTTTTTTAACAAATTTGCTTGATAAGTCAATCATTCGGCTTATTTTCGCCCGAGAAATGATGCAACTGGCACATTTTCGCTTTTATGGTATTGTCATTTTATACCGTGTATCTGGAACACTTTTGCAAAATCTAGAAAAACTTCCAGATTTCTTTATTGTAATTAACTACCCTTTTTTTTTAAAGAATATCTTGTTATAAATTTCGTGAAGATCAAGCAAGAAAAAGAATAGATATAATGTTCCAGAACTTAAAACAAAGTAGACTAATTTCACAAGAAAGAAAATGAATGAATCAGTGGCGGATCCAGGGGGGCTCCCGCCCCCCTAACGTAATGTAAAGTAGTGGAATTTACTTAATTAACGCAAGTTTGCGTTAATTGAACTTGCTCCTAGCACAAGTTTGCGTTAATCAAACTTGATCCAAACGCAAGTTTATTGGATTAACCTATTTTGAACCCTCCCCCCCCCAAAAAAAAATCCTGGATCCACCCCTGGAATGAATAACATGTTTGAAGAAATAAAAGAAATATGAAATTCTAAACGTGATTTTGTGAAACGGTTCTTGCAAATGACCTCAGCTGATCCTGTGTGTTCTTTTTAATTTTGTGAGGCATAAGTAATTAATTTAATAGAAATTGCACTGTTTTGCAAAATCAGTAAACTATACGAAAGCTTTCCTTAATCACAAAATAGTTGTCACAAAATCACAAACCCCGGGAATTGATCAAATATTTGCTTAATTCAATGTATCTCTGTAGGCTGGATCTCAGAGCCACTTCAATTCTTGTCTGAAATAGCCACTCAATAGTGAAAAGAAGGGTATAAAAGTGTTTGTGGTCTTGTAATTGATGTCCTTATCTAGGCTTCACACAGCTCAGATACTCATTTTTAACGAATCTAGACACTTTAAAATTAAACAGTGTTAAATGAATTTTAAAATAAATTACTAAAGGATCTATGCATTATCACCTGTCATTTAAATTTTTTTCTTTAAATTTCTATTGTGACATTATTCTCCTGTCTCTCTCATTTAAAGGCCGTTTATTTGTCTAAATTAATTTTCTTTTCAAACAAAGTTTTTCTTAAGGAAGGAAAGAGCCAAGATGAAACTTGAAATGAACTGAAATTTTTGCTTTGTAGCTTATGCAAGATATATTTACAAAACTAGTAAAAATAATCTGACTTGGGGTATTCTACAATGATTTTAAATTTCTAAGAGAAGTAATTTGCTGAAAACCACATTTACTGTGAAGCACTTTTTCGTAGAGTTTACTGTTTTATATATGACCAGTCAAACAATTATCAATTAATATTCTTATTGGTCGGGAAACTTTTAACTAATCCTTCTCAGCACTGAAAGAACCTACTTTTCAGAACCAAAATTGACCACAATTATTTTATTGCCTCCCAATATTCTAATTTTAGGTTGCAGATGTATCTTCCTATGACAAAATGGGTATAGACGCATTCCTCCCGGAAAATTCCCCCTCCCCTCCGCGGAAAATTCCCCTCACTGAAATTTCCCCCGAAAAATTCCCACCCATATTCAACCTGGATAATTCAAGATGTTCATTAGAAGGGACATTGAAAGGTGCTTATCGCTGTTAATGTGTATCAATACTTGTAAGGTCGTTGGTAGCTTCCCGCTTTTTCAGTTTTATGTTTGAAAATTCAAATATTGGATTTTCAGTAAAATTTTGAATAAGATTCGATTATTTAGTCAAAATATTCGATGAACAGTAGTTTTGTTGTATAAGTTCTCAATATTCAAGGAATATTTTGGCAGATGTTGAACTAAATCATAACAAACTATGAGCATGTTGATTTTCAAAAAGGTGACAAAGCAATATCTCAAAAACGGCCTACATTATTAAGTAAGACCTTTAAGGATTAGTTGGGCGGATTTTGAACTAGCCAGAAGGTACCATGTGTATTCTATCAATCCTAACACTACTGTTACTATAACTAGTGACACTAAGGGTATTAAGGTGAAAGTCTTAGGGTACGTTTAGGGAGAGTTTCAATTAAACAAAAAAACTACATCCATACTATTTTTCAAACGGGCATATAAGTAATATTATAGGCAGCGCCGCTCTATAATAGCTAGCAATATTATTGAAACATTTAAAGAAGCTAATTCAATTGGAAATAAAAAGCCCTCCTCCCAAGCTTAGTCATTTCTCATAGACATACAATCAGCTTTTTGAAACAATTATTTTACCCAGCACAGTAGATAGGTCCATTAAATATGTCTATGGAAATTGGGTATTTTAACCATCTCCCCAGAGTTATGCAGTTTGCCCGTTATGCTATAAAAGTAAATGTTGTTTTAAAACTAAATGAAAAGGCACTGTGTGTATTTTTTCCGATAAGACATATCAGTAGAGATGCTCGTCTGGATTTGCTTACGCCCCTGTACCAGACAGGTTTTCTGGTAGGTATAATCTGGTTTGGTAGGTACAATCTGGTTAGGTGGGTATAATCTGGTTTGGTTCAAGTTTTTCTGACACAATTTATTGGATTATAGGCATGCAAATAGCTTGTAGTTTCAAAATGTGTTTAATCACGTTTCTTGAATTAAGTATCTGTACTGTACATTCAAGAGGTGAAATCAATAAAGAGCTTGGAATTGAGTTTTATGGATGATATGGAAAAATGGCACATGTTAAATATTCGGGTAAACATACGACTATAAATAAGGATATTGTGTCTTTCTGAACTTTCTGTGCGAGGCAGGGGTAACTATTTAGTTTAAATAATTCTAGGAGGAATTGAGTTTTGTGGCTTGTGTGGAAACAATGGTACGTGTAAAATATTTGTGTAAACATATGACTAAGGAATGTTTTAGTCTAATTGAGTCAATTGTATTTTACCGATCCTTATAGGACGGGGGTTACTCGATAGTTTGAATAACTCAAAAAGGACGGGTTTGTTGTTGTTAGTATAGAAAAATTTTACATGCTGTATTTTCGGGTAAAAAATAAGACTAATAAAAGCTTCACTATAAATAAGGCTATCGTGTTTTCCGGAATTTTCTAGGGCGGGGGTAACTATTTAGTTTAAATAATTCTAGGAGGAATTGAGTATTGTGGCTGGTGTGGAAAAAATGGAACTTGTTAAATATTCGGGTAAACATACGACTAAGAAACGCTTCACTATAAATAAGGCTATCGTGTTTTTCCGAACTTTCTAGGGTGGGGGTAACTATTTAGTATAAATAATTCTAGGAGGAATTGAGTTTTATGGATGTTATGGAAAAATAGGACTTTTTAAATATTCAGGTAAACATAAGACTAAGAAACGCTTCACTATAAATAAGGCTATCGTGATTTACGGAATTTTCTAGGGCGGGGGTAAGTATTTAGATTAAATAATTCTTGAAGGAATTGATTTTTATGTATGTTGTGTAAAAATTGTACCTGTTAAATATTCTGGTAAACATACGACTAAGAAACGCTTCACTATAAATAAGGCTATCGTGTTTTTCCGATTTTTCTAGGCGGGGGTAACTATTTAGTTTAAATAATTCTAGGAGGAATTGAGTTTTATGGATGCTATGGAAAAATGGTACTTGTTAAATATTCGGGTAAACATTTGACTATAAATAAGGCTATTGCGTCTTTCTGAACTTTCTGTTGGAGGCGGGGGTAAGTATTTAGTTTAAATAATTCTAGGAGGAATTGAGTTTTGTGGATGGTGTTGAAAAATGGTACGTGTTAAATATTCGGGTAAACATACGACTATGACACGCGTCACTGTACCTACTAGTTTCGGTTGCTTCTGACCTTTTTGGGGCGGGTGTCACTATTTAGTTTAAATAATTCTAGGAACACTCGAGTTATTTGGCTGATGGTGACATATGTTCCAGGTTAATTATTCGAATAAAAATACGACTAAGAAACGCTTCACTATAAATAAGGCTATTGTGTTTTTCTGAACTTTCTAGGGCGTGGGTAACTATTTAGTTTAAATAATTCTAGGAGGAATTGAGTTTTTTGGATGGTATGGAAAAATGGTACTTGTTAAATATTCGGGTAAACATACGACTAAGAAACGCTTCACTCTAAATAAGGATATCGTGTTTTTCCGCACTTTATAGGGCGGGGGTAACTATTTAGTTTAAATAATTGTAGGAGGAAGTGATTTTTATGGATGGTATAGAAAAATGGTGCTTGTTAAATATTCGGGTAAACATACGACTAAGAAATGCTTCACTATAAATAAGGCTATCGTGTTTTTCCGAACTTTCTAGGGCGGGGGTATGGTACTTGTTAAATATTCGGGTAAACATACGACTAAGAAACGCTTCACTATAAATAAGGCTATTGTGTTTTTCATAACTTTCTAGGGCGGGGGTAACTATTTAGTTTAAATAATTCTAGGAGGAATTGAGTTTTATGGATGGTATGGAAAAATGGTATGTTTTAAATATTCGGGTAAACATACGACTAAAAAACGCTTCACTATAAATAAGGCAATCGTGTTTTTCCGAACTTTCTAGGGCGGGGGTAACTATTTAGTTTAAATAATTCTAGGAGGAATTGAGTTTTATGGATGGTATAGAAAAATGGTACTTGTTAAATATTCGGGTAAACATACGACTAAGAAATGCTTCACTATAAATAAGGTTATCGTGTTTTTCCGAACTTTTTAGGGCGGTGGTATGGTACTTGTTAAATATTCGGGTAAACATACGACTAAGAAACTCTTCATTATAAATAAGGCAATCGTGTTTTTCGGAACTTTCTAGGGCGGAGGTAACTATTTAGTTTAAATAATTTTAGGAGGAATTGAGTTTTATGGATGGTATAGAAAAATGGTACTTGTTAAATATTCGGGTAAACATACGACTAAGAAAAACTGCACTATAAATAAGGATATCGTGTTTTTCCGAACTTTCTAGGGCGGGGGTATGGTACTTGTTAAATATTCGGGTAAACATACGACTAAGAAACGCTTCACCATAAATAAGGCTATTGTGTTTTTCTTAACTTTCTAGGGCGGGGGTAACTATTTAGTTTAAATAATTATTGGAGGAATTGAGTTTTATGTATTGTATTGAAAAATGGTACTTGTTAAATATTCGGGTAAACATACGACTAAGAAACGCTTCACTATAAATAAGGCAATCGTGTTTTTCAGAACTTTATAGGGCGGGGGTAACTATTTAGTTTAAATAATTCTAGGAGGAATTGAGTTTTATGGATGGTATAGAAAAATGGTACTTGTTAAATATTCGGGTAAACATACGACTAAGAAATGCTTCACTATAAATAAGGCTATCGTGTTTTTCCGAACTTTCTAGGGTGGGGGTAAGTATTTAGTTTAAATAATCCTAGGAGAAATTGATTTTTGTGGGTGGTACGGAAATTGGTACGTATGAGGCGGGGGTAAGTATTTAGTTGAAATAATTCTAGGAGGAATTGAGTTTTGTGGCTGGTGTGGAAAAATGGTACGTGTTGAATATTTGAGTAAACATACGACTAAGAAACGCTTCACTATAAATAAGGCTATTGTGTTTTTCTTGACGTACCTACTTAGGTAATAATGGAACATTTAGTATTTTTTCTAATGTATGTGTTTTTCTTTAGAAATTCCCACTGGAGGTTTTATGACTCCTCCCCACAATGAATTCAGATGATTTTAGGACTCTTCTCACTAGCCATAACTCCATTCAACCTTGATCGAAGGTATAAAAGTTCGATGAAGTATTTCTCTACTTAACAAGTACATTAATAGCCTCCAAGATGATAGGACTGTATGACACTGAATTTATCGGATTAAAAAAATCATCTTGTCGTGTTATATTTAAATGTGCTTTTTTATTATTGTCTATGGATCTCGAAGAAATTGACTGTTATCATTGGATAGTGAACTATAATCTGTTTGAGTATGATAAAAGATTGTGGAGTACTACATTACGTTATATAAACAGACTGTGATTCTATGATAGAGTGATTACACCACTTAATAATGCTGGTCAGGAACTGAGAAATGTTCAGGAGGAAGTCAGTGAAATTTGCAGCTTTTTCGGGGTTGAAGCACTCTACGTTAAGGGCAATGTACCTACAGATAAAGTTTGAATTCAAAAGTGTGATCCTAGGATTCCACTTTTCAATCTAGAAGAGTTTAAGTGTCCTAAATTTGAAGGGGGTTATCACTGTCCTGAAGACGAGGTTAGGTTCTTCGCACAGTGGATACCTAAGAACATACCTGATCGTGATAAATCCATAAGACATGGTAAAAAAAAAAACTATTCTATATCATGGGATCATCGTTTCTGGATGTTTAAGTGTGAACTCTAAGTACTATTTTTATGTAAATATGTGGTATTGTATTTTTTTTTCTCAAAAAAATATGTTAATACGTGTAGGCAATAAATATCTTTAAGCTTAACCCATCTTTATTCTGTAGAATAGTTTTATTCATTTCATTAAATTATGAAGAAATTGTAAGTAAGTAACAATAAATTTCTTGAATTCATTTCCTGGACACAATACAGATATTTAATTCAAGAAATCATAATACAATCTCAAGTAAGTAATAAAGTCTTTATTGTTTTCACCTATTGGATACACAATACTGAAATTTCATTCAAGAAATTATGAAGGAATTGTAAAAAGGTAACACACTCATTCTTGAAGTCACCTCTTGTATACACAATGCAGAAAATTCATTTAAAAAATTATCAAAAATTGTAAGTAAGTAGCAAATTCTTTCTTGAATTCGCATCCTGGATAAATAAAAAAGGCATTTCATTCAAGAAATTACTGACGAAATTCTAAGTAAGTAACAAATTCTTTTTTGAATTTACCTCATGGATACACAATGCAGAAATTTCATTTAAGCAATTATCAAAAATTGTAAGTAAGTAGCAAATTCTTTCAAAAATATGTTAATATGTTTAAGCAATAAATATCTTTAAGCTTAACCCATGTTAGTAACAATATCTTTCTTGAATTCACTTCCTGCACACAATACAGATATTCACTTCAAGAAATCATAATAAAATCACAAGTAAGTAATAAAGTCTTTATTGTTTTCACCTATTGGATACACAATACTGAAATTTCATTCAAGACATTATGGAGGACTCGTAAATTGGTAACACACTCATTCTTGAGGTCACCTCTTGTATACACAATGCAGAAATTTCATTTAAGAAATTATGAAAAAATTGTAAGTAAGTAGCAAATTCTTTCTTGAATTCACCTACTGGATAAACAAAAAAAACATTTCATTCAAGAAATTATGACAAAATTCTAAGTAAGTAACAAACTCCTTATTGTTTTCACGAGTTAGATATATGATGTGGAAATTTAATTCAAGAAATTATGAAAATATTTGTAAGTAAGTAACAAACTCTTTATTGATTTCACCTCTTGGATATACAGTACAGATACTTCATTCAAGAAATTATCAGTCGTTTTATTCCGTGTGATTTTTTCTTTACATGATGTTCGTTCAAAAAGCGAGGATTTCTGTTAAATAAATAATTCTTATATTTTTTCCGTTCAATTTAAAACGAGGATTTCTGTTAAATAAATAATTGTTATACCTTTTAAAATAGCTTTACGGGTTTTGAGGGGCTCTGTCGTTTTAATCCGTGTGATTTTTTCTTTACATGGTGTTCGTTCAAAAAGCGAGGATAATAAATAATTGTTATACCTTTTAAAATAGCCTTACGGGGCTTGAGGGGCTCTGTCGTTTTATTCCTTGTGATTTTTGCTTTACATGGTGTTCGTTCAAAAAGCGACGATTTCTGTTAAATAAATAATTCTTATATTTTTTTCCGTTCAATTGAAAGCGAGAATTTCTGTTAAATAAATAATTGTTATACTTTGATTTTGTCAATGCTATCCCAAGTATCTGTCAATAGATGTCGATAGAGAATTTATTCATTCTTATACCTAGATTTTCTCTATGTTACTTACCCCCGCCCTAGAAAGTTCAGAAAAACACAATAGCCTTATTTATAGTGAAGCGTTTCTTAGTCGTATGTTTACCCAAATATTCAACACGTACCATTTTTAAACACCATCCATAAACATCAAATTCTCCTAGAATTATTTAAACTAAATACTTACCCCCGCCTCCAACAGAAAGTTCAGAAAGACGCAATAGCCTTATTTATAGTCAAATGTTTACCCGAATATTTAACAAGTACCATTTTTCCATACCATCCATAAAACTCAATTCCTCCTAGAATTATTTAAACTAAATAGTTACCCCCGCCTAGAAAAATCGGAAAAACACGATAGCCTTATTTATAGTGAAGCCTTTCTTCGTCATATGTTTACCCGAATATTTAACAGGTACCATTTTTCCATACCATCCATAAAACTCAATTCCTCCTAGAATTATTTAAACTAAGTAGTTACCCCCGCCCTAGAAAGTTCGGTAAAACACAATAGCCTTATTTATAGTGAAGCGTTTCTTAGTCGTATGTTTACCCGAATATTTAACAAGTACCATTTTTCCATACCATCCATAAGACTCAAGTCCTCCTAGAATTATTTAAACTAAATAGTTACCCCAGCCCTAGAAAGTTCGGAAAAACACGATAGCCTTATTTATAGTGAAGCGTTTCATAGTCGTATGTTTACCCGAATATTTAACAAGTACCATTTTTTCCACACCAGCCACAAAACTCAATTCCTCCTAGAATTATTTAAACTAAATAGTTACCCCTGCCCTAGAAAGTTCGGTAAAACACGATAGCCTTATTTATAGTGAAGCGTTTCTTAGTCGTATGTTTACCCGAATATTTAACAAGTTCCATTTTTTCCACACCAGCCACAATATTCAATTCCTCCTAGAATTTTTTAAACTAAATAGTTACCCCCGCCCTAGAAAGTTCGGTAAAACACTATAGCCTTATTTATAGTGAAGCGTTTCTTAGTCGTATGTTTACCCGAATATTTAACAAGCGCCATTTTTTCCACACCAGCCACAAAAATCAATTCCTCCTAGAATTATTTAAACTAAATAATACCCGAATATTTAACAAGTACCATTTTTTCCACACCAGCCACACAACTCAATTACTCCTATAATTATTTAAACTAAATAGTTACCCCTGCCTCGCACAGAAAGTTAAGAAAGACACAATATCCTTATTTATAGTCGTATGTTTACCCGAATATTTAACATATGCCATTTTTCCACACCATCCACAAAACTCTATTCCAAGCTCTTTATTGATTTCACCTCTTGAATATACAGTACAGATACTTCATTCAAGAAACGTGATTAAACACGTTTTGAAACTACATGCTATTTGCATGCCTATAATCCCGTCAATTGTGTCAGAAAAACTTGAACCAAACCAGGTTATACCCACCTAACCAGAGTGTACCTACCAAACCAGATTTTACCTACCAGAAAACCTGTCTGGCACAGGGGCGTAAGCACATCCAGACGAGCATCTCTACTCATATCAGCAATAGGCCCGTTTTTTAGCACTAAAATCTTACATCTAAGATCTTACATCTTTCTGCAAAGATTAACGTTTTTCAACTCATCTTTGTTCTAAGATCTTACAGCTCGCTGATGTTGACAAAATAAGTGAAAGATGCCATCTTTCTGCCATATAGAAAAATGGTGAGAGAACTTTGATGATCTACTCATCAGTGTTCTTAGACTGCTGATCAGAGCATAATGATGAAAGACGTTTGCACAAAAACGACCAAAGATGTAAGATCTTTGTTCAAAAATTTCACTTTTAAGTATTTTCTGTCAAAAGGTTTAAGATTTTAGCACATTGATGAGTGAAAAAACAGGCCTAATATCAATGACTGGGGGTATAAAGTTGAAATTTTCAGGCCTACTACTATTACTACTTCTGTTCTTACAATTTAAATAAATCGAAACAGGATAAGCGTATACAAGTTGTCAAAGAGCATAGACAGATATTTTTTGGGAATGGTATTCCCAAATATAAAGCCAGGTTATAATTTGTACTTTACTGAATAAAATTCAAATATATATATATAATACATATATATATGAACAAATATATATATATATATAATGAACAAATATATATATATATATATATATATATATATATATATATATATATATATATATATATATATATATATATATATATATATATATATATATATATATATATATATATATATATATATATATATATATATATATATATATATATATATATATATATATATATATATATATATATATATATATATATATATATATATATATATATATATATATATATATATATTATATATATATATACATTTAAGTGAAGATTTAAAGACATTGTTGTATATACATTTTATTAATAAACAAATTCACAAACATTTTTTAAGCACTTTACTCTTAGGGCAATGAAATCAATATTATACAGTTCTGAGAGGATATTTTCCACTAGAAAGTCGTTCAGACGTGGATTGTCACCATAAATGTTGAGAAACTGCATGTAAGTATAACCGCGACATCGGAACACAAAATATAGTAGTGCATGGAAGCCACAGATTTTAGTCGTCAGATCCTGCACTTTCTTCCGATTTTGAATAATAGTTTTCCCACTGCTCTCAATATAGTTGCGGATGTGGGGTGTGTAGAAAGTATAGGGTAGACCAAGAGGATCAAAAGATTCAATCGTCTTCATTGTTTGAAATATGCACAGCCAATGACCCGTCAGCACAGTCAACGGACTGCTATTAACAATAATTAAGGTATTGTTAACACTTGGAATTTTTTCAATGAAGTCCGAGAGCAGACAATAGGATTTGTATTGGGACGTGTAGGGATCCATATTAAATACATTGATTATTTGACTGGTGTTCATAGTGCCAAATCTAGTAGAACACTGCCATCGGGAGTGATTTTTCAATAGGTGTCATATTGATTTAGTGAGATTAGTGCAATACTCTCAGCCAATGGGTCGGCAAATGTATACTCTAAACGCAAACTCCCCGTACGTACTATACTCATATCCTGCGTGCCAGACAAATCCAATACAATGATACCCTGTGTTTTAGCAAACATTTCTTCGGCTATACCATTTTCAAATAGTTGCGAATCGTGATCTAGGGTTTGCATGGTCAAATCATACAATGTTCTATAGGATTTATCAAAAGATAGATTGTAGAGTAGGATGCCGTTTACTTTCCGCACAAGAGATGAAAGTCCAAACATCTCAAATTTATGTGGACATCCAGTCCATGATCCTATTGCACTGGCGCTTTTTACAAATGCCAAAGTGTGTTTTGACGGAATTTCACCATTGATAAAGGATGAGTCGGTGAAGGTGCGTGACCCCATGGTGATATGACTTTGATTGGTGATTGTATGAGGAACAAGTAGTTTAATATTATTTCCACTGAATCTCAGTATTTCCAATGCCAAAGCAACAGAACTCATAACTTATTGTTTGCGTACCATGAAGTATTGCCGAGGTGAGGGAGAGACTTACATCAGCATTGGCAGCAAGTTCTTTTCTCAATATGAAATTGGATGGTGCAAGTGTTAATTTTGTATCCACTTTAACATTGGATGGTAACCACTGGGGTATATTAAATATTTTATAATATATTTTTCCAACTAGATGTAATTCATTAGTTGTAGCATTTTTAAGTGCATCTGTACTATCAGTATTAGTAATATATTCATATCCATTGGAGAATCCTCTCAATTCCTTGTATGACTTGGGTGCCATCAGCATGAAATGCATATAGCTTGTATAATTTGAGAGATTGTTACTTGTGCTCACCAGCGTGCCATTGATGTAGACACAGATTTGACGAAATCAATTATGCAATATACAATTTTCATAGGATATTCCATCAGCAAGAATTGGTGACTTTCGGGACTTTCATTTGTAAATCTATAAATGTCGAAGACATTTCCATAAGGTTCTCTTCATTAGAATACATTTGAAACTGGATATTATCAGAGAGGGGTTGTTGAGGATAAAATTGTTCATAGTATCCATGCTTGACACTCACATCAACATTTTCAGCATTGAATAGATTCAATGAGGTGGTGATTGAAGGTTGAGAATCCTTATGCAATAAGTAGAACATCTTAGGAAAAGAAATCTAGTATCGATCTAACAATTCTCTTCCTGGGGCTTCTTCTTCTACTGTTAACAGTCCGTGTCGGCTTTTTCCTTCTTTTCTTTGACAGGGGTGATGTCTTTCATTTCTGACCTGAGTAGAGACTGATGAGTGATGCATTGTTTCGCGACCTTTTTAAACCTTTTCCATTTTTGTTTTAATCTCTCGCCAAGGGTTCGCACACTGGACTTAAGATTTTCCGTAGCACTTTTTTTAAAATCCTTGCCAGAGCCCCAATCGTATAGTGTAGAGGATGCAAAATCAGTCACAGCCGGTGCAAGATATTTTCTGGCCAGAGGTAGTGAAGAGCGAAACAGCTTAGCAAAGCAACTGCCAAGACCATAGCCAGACATTGTAGTACGTCCTTTGTAATGCTCCATTCCATTCCCCTCTTGTCTTGGACCAAGAGTACTAACATAGCAGTCAATATCAGGACAAATGAATACCCCTTTTCTATTATTAGACATCTTGTTGAACGATGGGACGAAAATGGCATGTAATCACAGCCAAACCTTTTGAAATTGCTATGAGATCACCTAAGTCAGTTCTTAGTGTTAACTGACAGAGTTCCAAATAGGAAATGTTTACGGGAACATACTAAAGATGCTTTATATTGTAGTGGTGAATATGTTCTTGATTGGTTTTACGTTCAAGAACTCGTAGGAGGGGAACATTTGAATTACCAAACCGGGATGTTTCCACAAATGAAGCGTAGAGAAATACACAAGTGTCCGTGGAGAAGGCAGGCGGGTAGTCTGCAAAAATGAAATTAGTGTTTCCGGCACTTTTACTGTTGATTATACTGAGCTTAAAGCCAAGAACATCCTTTAGATTATCATTGAGAATAACCTTTTCATTGGCAATAGGTGGACTAATGTAGATATTGCCCTCCTCCTTTGAATAGTTGAAATGAAAAGCTCCTTTTTTACGAGCGGAAATTCTTTTATTAATAGAACGACATAAATCATTCATACAGGTGAGTTCCTCGTAGGGTAATTCAATATATGGATAATCCATCCAATTGATATTTTGAATTTGTTCTTGATCACCTGAGGGTGGTGGCAGCCAATCATAGGGTCTAATTTTCATTTCATATTTACGATCTTTTCTCAGGATGTCGTAGGTATTTTTGAGAATACAGTCGAAAAGAGCCACTTCATACTTTCCATCGAGTTTGATGGTGGGAGAGGGTTTTTTCCAAAAATCACTTGTTCTATTCAAGTCATTGTAGAGAGGATCAGAAACATTGGACATGAAAGTCACATAGAAATCATTGGGCATTGCTAGTATCTTCAGCACTGACCCAAGAATCAAAATCAGAGTTGTATCCTAGCCAGCGAACAATCAACTGTCTCTGGCCCCTATGAGTACGACTTTTTAATATCTTTTCAATTTGATAAATTTCGCTAGTGTTTCTAACTTTTTGCAGTTCTTATTCATAAAAACCGCCGAGAATCTTATCATCTTTTGTGTCTCGCAGTCGATATGTTGTGGGTTCGGTGTCCAGGATTTTGGACACTTTAAAAAGTTCAGTGCTCCATAAATAATTCCCTATTTCAAAAATATTGGTGGTTCTATTAATTCGAACAGTATCACCAACATTGAATTTCTTCTTCTTTAAATTTTTTTCTTTTTCACCATTGGAATATTGCTTTAGAAAAGCATCAAATGTATTTTCCCTGCAATGAACTTCCCGAGGACTTGAGTTGAACAATGATCGATGGGGTCGATGGTTGTATATCCGCATAAGTTTATGTAAATCATGAATAAAAGCAGATGTATTTTTCAGTGTACAATATCTTGAAATTAATAGACGAATCACTCTAATCAATCGTTCAGCCAATGCAACCTTTATCGGGCTTTGGTTATGATAAAGTGTTGTATTATATTTCAATAGAACTTTTTGCACATGGGGATTAACAAATTCGCTACCACGATCCGATTGAATTTTTCTATAGCAATCTTGTTCAAGAATACTTTCAATGGCCTGAGCAACTTCAACACCTCTCTTTGACCGTAATGAAATGGCATACACATAGCGACTAAAGATATTGATTGCCACCAGAATATATTTGTAGGGTGCATTGTGACGTCGTTGAATCGCGTCTAAAGTTAAAAGATCCGTTTGCATTATATGCAGAGGGAAAAAGGCTTTAGTTTGTCGATATTGTTTGCCACGAAGCCTGCAATTCCAATGCAGTGTGTAACTCGGTTCACTCTCTAGATACTCTTCTGCTTTTTTTAATGTGCTGCCAGAAGCAACTTTAGAAAGGGTTTTGGGGGAACTTAAACTTCCCGCTTCGCTAATATTTTCATAGACATGTTTCAGAACTTTAACCATTTTGAACGCAAACACGTAGTGTAATGTCCACTCCCCTTTTGCACACTGGAGGGTGAATCAATCCGTCTTCGCTTTTGACTAGCAGCCACAGGTGTTATAAAATCATTGCTGCTGATAGTATTTTCTAATATTGAATCCTCTTCTTTTTTAAATGGTGTTGGTGTTGGCGTTGTTGGAGGACTATATTCTTTTAGTTTCTTTAGAATTTTCTTATTTTCAATAAGACTTTTGGGGAAGTTTCATGCATTTAGAAAGGTGTATAAATTATTGTTAAATGATAAAAGTTCTTTATAATTCGTCACCATATCACGAATTCAATCAACTAGATTATAAATTTTTCCCTGAATTATAATTCGTTTCCCTACGCTGTTGACTTGGACTTGATGATCATCACCACAAGTTTCCAACATGAGATATGATAATACTCTTTTACTCTGTTCTCAAATGGTCACTGGCAATAGGTTTCCAATTTTCGATACTATTGAATTCAATTCCTTCTCCTTTGATTGCACTGTAGAATCTTGAGGAGATGTTTCCTGTTTAGAGGGATCTGTGACGGTGATGGTGACAATGGCGGGTCTCTCACGATAAGGTCTATGTTTGTCCACATGTCGCAATCCATCTTGAAGCAAAAGCAGTTTGTTGTCATCAGCAATATTCTCATCATTAATGAATTTGCTTAGATTGTCTTCAAAATGTTCGACGGGCGAGAGGACAAGTTCAAATGGTGTCAATTTATAGGGTTTAGCCATTCTCTAGAGAAAACTGTTTACAAGTCCTGCAATTATTGGCAGTAAAGATGTAAAAAAGCTACCGCCCGCTTGAACGAGATGTTTTCTTTTAAAAATGTTTCCCTTGTTTTTGCAAGCCAAGGCGCGTACAGTGGAACGATGTTGCTTTGTCTGTTGTCTAACACCTTCTGGAAAGTGAACATTGCCCTCAGTTAAATTTAAACATAGTTCAGATATTAGATTAAGGAAATAATTGTCAACACCATGTTTGAGTATAGCCTTCTTGAGTGGAGGTTTAGAAGTGCCTAAAACGGAAAATAAATGCCGTTGTTGGTGTAGTTTCTTCAGTTTCATAATGGTAACTAATAGCCTTTTCTACTGTTCAAAGGAAGATATACTGTAATTTCATTGTCCAAAATGTCAGTGACTACACGTAGATCCTCGGGTGTGCTCTGATTAAGATCTAGCAAAATGTAGCCGTAGGGCTTATTTGTCACCTGAGTGTACGCTGGCAGCAGAAATTTAGGGGCACCTGTATATATTTGCTCATTGAGAGTTATTAGTGAGCTAGAATCACGAACAACTCGATAGATAACATAGATGGTGAAATTCAAAGCAAGGGTTCGCATACATTTGCTCTGATGAAAGAGGTTGTGTAGAACTAGGGTTATGGAAATCTGTTCATGATGAGAGTGAACGGTGAACAGTTGTAGCATTTCCTGTGAGAACTGTTCAATGGATTCAGCCAAATCATCAATAATCATCCATGAGTTTGGTTCAATAATATTGAAAACATCAAGTCCCCGTATGAATTGTATTGGTATGGTTGTGGCAATAGCTTTTATTTGATCATAGGACTCCGGCCAAATACTATAGCAATAATAAATTTTCGTTGGTTTTTACAAAAACATTTTATTACAATTTTGAATTATTTTAGCTAAAAGTGTCGTTTTCCCCGACATTGATGGACCGAACTGAAACGATCTGAATGGTGTTTTAAATTGATACATGTTGCTACTGCTGTTGACAAAAGTCGGACTACAACTAACTGTAAGCCATACTTGTCCAATGAATAAGTAGTAGTAATAATTTTCCCACAGATCTATCTAGTACGTTAACAAGAACAACAAAAACAATATTTCATGGTCATTTATTTGACATGAAAACTCTATTTGTTCAACATGAACAACATAAAAATGACACTTGTTCAACATTTATTAAAAAAAACACCTCTGTTCAAACATGAACAACATAAAAATGACACTTGTTCAAACATGAACAAAATAAAAATGACACTTGTTCAAACATTATTAAGATAAAAAAAAACACTTTTTGTTCAGCAAGAGCACTATTTATCCAACAAGAACACTTATTTTCAAACATAAACAACAATAACACTTATTGTCATAAAAAAACACTTTTGGTCCAACATCACCATTTGTACATTAGCACACACACTTTTTGTACAGTAAATCACTTGAAAAAAAACACTTGGAACTTTAAAAAATAACATAGTTGAACATTATGAATTTAAAAGGACCCCTCCCCCACCCCCGGGAGCCACGGGGCCGAAGGCCGGCGACAGGGGGGACCCCCATCCTCCGGGAGCCACGGGGCCAAAGGTCGGCCGCGGGTGGGACCCCCCCATCCCCCGGGAGCCACGGGGCCGAAAGCCGGCCACGGGTGGGACCCCCCACCCCCGGGAGCCGCGGGGGCGAAGGCCGGCCAGGGGTGGATTCCCCAACCCCCGGGGCGCTGAATAAAATAGTTGTTGTCACTGCTGCTGCAGCTACAGGTTAGGTTGGGTTAGGTGAGGTTGGGTTAGTTAATATATGAAAGGGACTGGTTGGGTTAGGGTTAGTTAATTTATGAAAGGTTAGTGGTTAGTGGTTAGAGTCAAACTCAGGTTAATTTATCCAGACCAAGTTGATTGCGATAGTCTATGCATTCAACCCGGTCTGAAATACGGTAGTGGCCATGTGGCAGTACACTTACACCATTCTCGAGCACAAAGACTTTTTCAGATATACATGACATTGCATTCTTTTCCACTCTTACAGTATAATTTTTATACTGCAGAGAGCGAATTGCAAGCACTTGTGCTCTCGGCAATAGCCTACTTTCTACACAGTCTCTGTACACGCTCATGTATAAATTGCTCTTTACAAAATGTGTAGGCACCCCTTTACACGCCTGCTTTACATTCCCGTTATGTGTTTCTACTCAATAAACTTTAGGACCCGAGAACACTCCCTGGATATCAAATCACTCCCTGTCTCTGATTTTAGCATTAGTAGTTGGTTGGGGGCTTGACGTTTCACCAACTCGGGGTAGAGGGACTGATTCCAGTTAGTGAAATCCATCCGCGAGCTGATGTGTTCCCCATTTTCTAAATCCCCCAATAAATCTCCGGTTTTAACTTTTAACAGCAGAGAATCTGTATCCCCATAGTAAACTTGAACCTCCCCCTCCCGTGGCCATTGCACCTTGCACATATTGTAAAAAAACGACAATATGAGCTTTTTGGAAATTTCAAGTACTGAAGTACTCCTGCTATATTCTTGTTGAGTACCACATTTCTCTTTTTCCTGTGTAGAAGAACCATGCCAGCCTCTATGCTCGTGAACGTTGTAAAATTGGGGTCGGCAATAATTCGTGCACATTCTTGAGGGTCGGTCACAACATTGCAACGAGATTTGCTTCCGTACGCTTTCACACATTTTGTCAAACGCTGAATTTAGAATAAGTGTACATTTCCTTCTCTACTTTGCTGTTTGCCCGAGAGCGTCTATCCACAGAAGTGTCGATAAAGGTCCTCAAATATGGTTTCTTATTGAATTGCGGGAACTCATGTATTTTGGTTATCTTGAAACCATTGTTCACCATCCAGTCCAAAAGCACATGATGAACGGTATTCATCTTAGGGTCTAGATCTGCTATCAGTTTTTGCTAAGAGAGGGTCCAGTGCATCCCCATATCCTCAACCAATGATCGATTGTAGGGTCTCAGTGAGTCCCTGGTCACTGGTCGATTGATAAAAAGGAAAAACAAAATCTCTGACTGAATCATGAAGCGCCAATGGAATGTGCCCATCAATTTCAAAGAACCATCCTTGTGGCCCATTGTCCTCGACAGTGTTAATGTCGGGGAGCTCACAAGGATTCTCAAGCCATTGATAGTTCTCACATGGCAAAGAGTAGTGAGACATTGCTGAGGGGTAAAATGAGTTCATGGCCAAGAACACTGCATTTGACTTTGCACTGGGGTTGCTGTTTTGTCCGCTTGGATCGGTTGTCAAGACGCGATCCCCATGAAAAACTTACCCACCCCTCATTGATCTTTCTACAAAAAGGTGTTGATCCACATCGGTGATTAAGCCTGTTTCCTCCCTACGAATTTTTAAAATCAAGTCCATCACCAAATGTGGTGTGGAAAAATAATAGCCTATATCTAGTCCAAACTCTGAATAGATTTGGTCAGTGTTCTTGCAGACTATGTCTAACAGAGTTAAAACATCACTGGCCAAGTACAGTCTACAATAATCCCACCCATTTTTACAATTCCCCTTAGACCACACCTTCTTGGCAAATTCATATTCCTCGGCTGTGCATTCTTTGTTGGTGAGTGAATTTTAGAAAGCTTCAATTGGAGGTAGTTTTACCTCGCTTAAGCGAGCGCCAGAACAGTAATAGTCGTATGCGTATACACCTTTACAGGTCAATTGGTCATAAATTTCACTGTCTGGAAAGCGCTGTTTAAGCAAAGGAAAACTGTCAAAATTGTCGCTTTTCTGCACTTGAATCAATTGACTCAATGCCTTGGGAAAAAAAACTAAAAGAATCTAAAAACCTGATTTTATTCCAGAACGTATGCCCATTATTTACTACCTGCCATTTCAACTCGAGAAGCGCCAAATTCTCAGCCGATTTGGGGATGATGTTATTAGTAAATGAATTCTTTACCCATGGACTATCTACTCCCCTTCCCTCCCTGTGCATAAATGCCAGTGCCGGTAAAATAAATTTTAAATCATAATTTGAATTATGAATAAAAACTGGAATAAAAAACTGCTGGCTAACGTTTATGTTACACGATTGATGCGCAACCCCTCTAAAATTACTGCCCCCAGAGGATCTTTCCTGTCAAAAGTACTTGTGATCTCTTACTTACCCCTTCCCCCCTCTTTTCCCTTTAGTCCCCTTATCCCCCTCTTCTAACTCCCCCTTACAAACCCAGCATATTATTTGATTTTTAATCGCGAGACGATCCTCTGCAGACAGCACCATTGGGTAATGCGTATTTCTCAAACGAGAAATAGTGCCATTAGCGGTGCCAATTAATTTAGTTAATGCCTTGATCATGCACTCCCCCTCATCCAGTGTTTGTACTATTTCTAGCAACTGCATAGTGTTAGAACTGTCTCTTTGTGCGTGGGCGTAGGAGACTGCAATAGCTTGAAGTTCTTTGATTTGGTTTGGAAATTGAGGATCCTTCACTTCCACCAGCTTCGCTTCAGAGTCCAATGAGATTTTGTTGCTCTGAAGGAGGGTGTTTTGGAAATTTTTGAAACGTAAAATGGCCCTATCCCCTGAAACCGTTTCCACTGACTGGTAGCCATGCCGTCTACAGTGCTTCATATGATTTTGCAACTTTAATTCTGTCCAAAATCGAGACAGGCATGTCGGACAGTAGAAACGTACCCCCTTAGTCTTACCCTCCCCCAGAACTCTACTAATGTCTGTAATAGGGTTAAAATGATCAATTGAATTGGCTAGGTCACTAGATGGTGGTATGTACAACAGCCATACCCAGTGTTTAACTAATTCAATCGACGAAGCTCTTACTGGGAACACCACCCCCTACTTTTTGAACGAACCCCATCTTCAAATTCAGTTTCATACTGAACCACAGTAACGCTGATATTTAAATGGGTATTGGCCCTTTCAAAAATATCAATAGACCTGAACGTTACTGGGTATTTTCCCTCTAAACAAGAAAAATCTACAATGGGAAAATTGAACCCCTCCTTCCCATGTACAGCCCAATCGTCTAAATTCGTCTTTAAAGCATCACGTGGTAGAGGCTCGAAAGCTGATATGAGGAAAGTGTACTTGAAACACTTTTGACCTGCTTCAAAACAGTTCCGCAGTACGCCTTGACAACCTTCTAAATCAGGATTATATCTTAAAACTGTATCCTTATCCCTATCCCCCCCTCTTAAAGTAAAATCTTTTTTAAATTTACAGATATTAGCGCTTAAATTTTCAACATGGAGAACTACAGACCCGCTCCCATTTTTGTTATAATTCTCGAGATGTGTAACAATGTGGCCTATCCACTCGGAAAAAACACCCTCATATTTTTCTAAATTTTGATAGACCAGTCGCATCTCGGTGTGGACATAATGATGGTAAACCTTATTTTTCCCCTCATTTAAATAAAACATCTTTAAAACAATAGAAACCTCAATTGAATCCCTACGCCCTCCTCACAACTGAATTTGGTTTTCTAGCCGTGCATGAATTCTATCTACATAGTCATGAACAATTTCTACAGGGTCAAACACAAAATTACCACACAATAGCGAATTAAAAGGGTCTCCAAAGGTTGCAGTGTAGACAACTATCGTATTTAAAATTGTATTTGTGAGTTGAAACTTGGGAAATGGTGTCAATTGGATATAACCCCCTCCTCCTCCCCCTCCACCTCCTCTTGTATATTATTATTATCACCACCCCCTCCCCCACATTGATCAATAATAGGGCTATGGGAAGCCACTTCATTCGATTGAAGTGGAAGTATGTTATCAGTGGGGGGAGGGTTTCCTGTGATTTCATTGGAAAAATACTCTAAAATTTGTAATGTGTTTGAACTTAGCAACGGTAAGTCCCCATGCTCAACTGTGCTATTATCTACATTAAAATATTCATTTAAAAATCGTTAGTATTAAACAGTATCTCATTAACAATACCCTGCTGTGACATTTCACTGTCAAAAAACTCCCCAGGCATGTCCTCTCCTTCTCCAACTGACGAGCAAAGGGTCAGAGCACATGGAACCAGAACAACCTATAAAAGAAAAATAACTTATTTTCAAAGTGTCTAAATCACCCAATTTTTAAAAATTGGATTATTATTTAAAAACGTGCTTAGCAGTAACATTTAGTTCCCTACTATATATATATATATATATATATATATATATATATATATATATATATATATATATATATATATATATATATATATATATATATTCTGAAAGTTCCAACATTCAGCAGACTGAATGCATACGATAATTGACCTGATTTAAAAGGGAAGGGGGAACAATTTCTTTTAATATCTCTGACAAGCTTTTCCTGTGTTGAAATGAATCGATTGTTGGGAGGCCCCTTAAAACTATAATATTCTAGCGAAAATAGGATTTTGAGTTCCAAATGGTGAGATATAAGTAAACTAGATATTAACGAAAAATATTACTATGAGGTTGAAAAATAGAGAAGATACTTACAGTAGAAAATAGGAAAGATTAGAAAAAAAGAGCGGTTTCTTTGAAGGTAAAAAAATTACATTATATTTAGATATCTCTGAGGGAGGGGAGGGGGGTGCAGAGAAATTTAAAACAATGGGGTGGGGGTTATAGAGAAAATAACATTTTTAATATCTCTGACATACACTTTTACAGTATTGAAAAATGGGTTTGTTTAGATATTTCTATAAGTTAGGTAAAAATGCTCATATTTTTATATCCCGGCTGCAGTTGAGTGCCTGAAGGCCCTGGCATAGCATAATGGAGGGCAAGCTCTTGACCTTGTGTAGGTGGGGCAGCTCTTGAAGGCCCAGGCAACGCATTATGGAAGGTGGACGGGTCGGCGATGCTACGGGCTTGCACCGATGAGGCAGCAGGGTTCTCCATCCTTATGGCCCATTCTATTTTTGGCTTTTGCCCAGACTAACGAGGGGCTGGCACTGATGGGGCTGCCTCACCCTCCCTTGCTCTGTTTTCAGGTGGAGGCGCACATTCATCATAAATATCCTTAAAGAAGAGAAAAATGTTAGTATTGAAATAATTTTCCCCTTTTTTACAGAATAAAAATTAGTGCCCCCTAACCTAACATAGCCATAATTTTTTCTTGAAAGCATTTATCACAATGAAGTCCCCCTCCCCCCTTTTCAGCAAAGCAAAAAGTAAAATTTACGAGAAATATACTATGCTTGGAAATCATACGTTTTTATTGTACAACTTGTGAGAAAAATAAAAGTTGACAATCACTAGTTTGTAGTCTTAGGATAGAAATCAATGTTTCTATTTTTACCTTTCAGAAAATTTTTTAAATGTTCCCGTCTATAGGCTTTAAAATGGATAAAAAGATCACATCCAAACACATCCAATCAAAGATCCCCAAACACATCCAATCAAAATTTTTAGATAGTCATTTTGTTCAGCGTAGTTGATTTCCAGTTAAAAAATATGTTTTTGAGGAGGACACTCCCCCACAACCCTCAGGGCAAGGGTTTTAAGTTATGCACTGAGCTATATAAGTATATAAGGGTGATGTTGGCACAATGTACTATTTACTATTTTTTCATTTAGAGCAGGGTAATTCATATGGAAGGGGTTGTAGAAACTTCAAAAGGGGCTCATTCGATTGGAAATTGAGAAGTCTTGTGCCCTTTTTAATAGTCGAAAGTAATTGGAGGGCAACTAGCCCCCCCCCCGCCCCCTACGACCATCATTACCCTAAACACATCCAATCAAAATTTTGAGATAGCCATTTTGTTCAGCGTAGTTGATTTCCAGATAGAAAATATGTTTTTGAGGAGGACACTCATCCCTCAGACACACAGCCCTCAGGACAAGGGTTTTAAGTTATGTCCTGGGGGCATATAAGGTTTTTAAAGAAGGTGTTGTCGCAGAAACTTTTATTGAAAGCGTCGTCGTTGAAACTTCAAAAGGGCTCATTCAATTGGAAATTGAAAGGGCTAGTGCCTTTTTTAATAGTTGAAAGCGATCGGATAGCAACTAACGCCCCTCTCACGCCCACCATTTTACCAAACACATAGAATTGAAATTTTGAGAAATCCATTTTGTTCAACGTAGTTGAAAGTTCTGGAAATTAAGGCTTTTAGGATGATAAACCCCTCAGAGCCCTCAGTGCAAGGGTAGTAAGTTATGCTCTGGGGCATATAAAGTTTTGATTGAAAGCGTTGTTGTAAAAACTTCAAAAGGGCTCATTCAATCGGAAATTGAAAGGGCTAGTGCCTTTTTTAATAGTTGAAAGTGATAGGATTGCAACTAACGCCCCTCTCACGCCCACCATTTTCCAACACACATCCAATAAAAATTTTAAGATATCCATTTTGTTCAACGTAGTTGAAATTTCTGGAAATTAGATCTGATAGGATGATAACCCCCTCAGAGCCATCAGTGCAAGGGTTGTAAGTTATGCCCTTGGGTATATAAGGTTTATATGGAAAGTCACTGTAATAACCATATGCAGCACGATCGCGCTGCCTAAGTAAAGAACGGGGACACTCGAGGACGAGACAAGAAACGGGGACTAAGTATAGAGGAGGACAATCCCCCACAACCTTCAGGGCAAGGGATTTAAGTTATGCTTTGGGGCATATAAGAACGATGTTGGCACAATGTATTATTTATAAATTTTTTCCTTTAGAGCAGGGCACTTCGTATCGAAGAAGTTGTCGTAGTAACTTCAAAAAGTGCTCATTCAATTGGAAATTGGAGTGGCTTGTGCCCGTTTTAATAGACAAAAGTGATTGGAAAACGACCAACACCCATTTCACGCCCACAATTTTCCGAAACACATCCAACCCAAATTTTGAAATACCAACTAGCCCCCCCCCCACGCCCATCATTCCCCCAAACACATCCAATAAAAATTCATGAGATAGCCATTTTGTTTAGCGTAGTTGAGTTCCAGATAGAAATTTTGTTTTTGAGGACAGTCCCCAACAGCCCTTAGGGCAAGGGTTGTGAGTTATGCCCTGGAGGCATATAAAATTTTTATAGAAGGCGTTGTCGTAGAAACTTTAAAAAGGCTCATTTGATTGGAAATTCGAAGGGATAGTGCCCTTTTTAATAGTCGAAAGTGATTAAAGGGCAACTAACTAGCCTCTCAGGCCCACCTTTTCCCCAAACACATCTAATCAAAACTTTAAGATAGCCATTTTATTCAACGTAGTTTTAAGTTCTGGAAATTAAGTCTTTGAGGATGAACCCCCCCCCCACAGCCGTCAGGGCTAGGGTTGTATATTATGCCCAGGGGACAAATAAGGTTTTTATACAACGCGTTGTCGTAGAAACTTCAAAAAGGGCTCATTCGATTGGAAATTGAAATGGCTAGTGACCTATTGAACAGTCGAAAGTAATTGGAAAGCAACTAACACCCCTTCCACGATCACTATTTTCTCAGGCGCACCCTATGCAGATTTGAAGCAGTCGTTTTTTTGCACATCGTTCAAAAGTAAGTAAATTATTCTATTTCGCAGGAAGTTCCTCTCACAGTCTTCACAGAACGGCTTATAAGTTATGCTCTAGGGGCATATAATTTTTCTATTGAAATCTTTGTCGTAGAAGCTTGAAAAAGTTCTGAAAAGTAGGTTTTTGAGGATGACAACCTCCCCACAGCCCTCAGGGTAAGAGTTATAAGTTATGCCCTGGGGGCATATAAGGTTTCCATAGAAAGTTTTATCGTAGAACCTTGAAAAAGGAATATTTCGATTGGAAATTAAAGCACTAGTGCCCTTTTTAATAGTCGAAAGTGATTTGAATGCAACTAACCCCCCTCTCACGCCCATTGTTCCTCCAAACACATCCAATCAATATTTTAGATAGCCATTTTGTTCAACGTAGTTGAAATTTTAGAAATTCGGTCTTTAAGGATGACAACCCCTCCTCCCACGGTCCTCAGGGCAAGGGTTGTAAATTATTCCCTGGGGGCGTATAAGGTTTTTATTGAAAGCGTAGAAACTTCAAAAGGGCTTATTCAATTGGGAATTGAAAGGACTAGTGCTTTTTTTAATGGTTGAAAGTGATTGGAGAGCGACTAAGGCCCCTCTCAGGCCCAACTTTTCTCCAAACACATCCAATCAAAATTTGAGATATCCATTTTGTTCAACGTAGCTGAAAGTTCTTGAAATTAGGTCTTTTAGGATGATAACCCACGCAGAGCCCTCAGTGCAAGGGTTGTAAGTTATGCCCAGGGGGTATTTAAAGTTTATATAGAAAGTTTATATTAAAATTTCAAAAAGGGCTCATTTGATTGGAAATTGAAATTGCCCTATTTAATAGTTGAAAGTCAATGGCGAGTAATTAGCCTCCCTCTTACCCCCATCATTTCTCCAAAAATATTCAATTAAAGTTTAGAGATAGTCATTTTGTTCAACGCAGTTGGAAACTCCGGAAAGTATGTATTTAAAGAAGACAAACCCCCCACAGCCTCAAGGGAAAAGGTTTTGAATTATGCCCCGAGCGTGTATAAGGTTGTTAGAGACAGGGTTATCGTAAAACTTCAAAAGGGGCTTTTTTGGTTCAAAATTAAGAAGGCTAGTGCCCTTTGTAACATTCCAAAGTGATTGGAGGGTAACTAACCCCTCTCTCACGCCCACCATTCCTCCAAATACATCCAATCAAAATTTTCAGATACCTATTTTATTTACCGTAATAGAAAGTTCTGGAAATTAGGTCTTTAAGAATAACCCCCCCCCCCAGCGCTCCTTGTAAGGGTTGTAAGTTATGCCCGGGGAACAAATAAGATTTTTATTGAAAGTTTTGTCGTAGAAACTTCAAAAGGGCTCATTTGATTGGAAATTGAAAGGGTAAGGGCCAATTTTAATAGTTGAAAGTGATTAGAGAGCGACTACCACCCCTCTCATGCCCACCATTTCCCCAATACATCCAATCAAAATTTTGAAATAGCCCTGTTGTTTAATGTAGATGAAAGTTCTGGAAATTCGGTCTTAGAGGATGACAACCCCCTAACAGACCATAGAGTATGGGTTGTAATTTATGCCCTGGGGGCATATAAGGTGCTGATAGAAAGCGTTGTCGTTTCCAAAAGGACTCATTCGATTGGAAATCGAAAGGCCTAGTGCCCTTTTTAATAGTCGAAAGTGATTGGAAGGCTTGACATTTTTATAGTAAAGATCGAAGGGTATAATATATTATTTTTTGTTGTTGCTGTTGTTTAGACCAGGGCACTTCGTATCGAAAGAGTTGTCGTGGGAACTTCGAAAAGGGCTAATTCGATTGAAAATAGAAAGGGCTGATGCCCTTTTTAATAGTCGAAAGTGATTGGATTGCAACAAAACACCCTTCCAATCTCACCCTCCCACGCCCACCTTTCCACGCCAACCCTCCCATTTCTGCTATTAAAATTTATCCAAATCAAAATAGCGTAAGTGTATCTAAGCTACCAAAGATTTTTTTGTGGACGGTATCAAGTTTTCCACTTCAGGTCAACTAGAGGAGGTATGAAACTAAACTGAACACTACTATTTGTGTCCAGATTTCTAAAAGGGTGTATGTTGTTATAAATTGCTGAAAATTTTTCTCCAGCATACAAATAACAGGCCAAACTATAAAGTCTGAAAAAGCGAAAAAATTTAGAGTATTATTTTCTTTTTCTTTGAAAAGACTATATGTCAATATAAAACGAATATAAATTAATTTTAAAAACCTTTATCCACAAAACAAGTTTTTCAAAGAAAAAGTAAAGAGCTCCATTAAACAAAAAATGAGCAAAAATAAAATCAAATAATCTATCAAGCGTGAAACTACCACAAATCAGCACGATAAATAAATGAAACCCAAAACAAACAGAAATTACAATAATTAACCGAGTCAAACTCAAAACGAGCACAAATTAACATAAGTTGGGCCCAAAACCCCTATGCCTTCCCAAGGCCAGAACAAAACTTGCACTTTACTGAAAAAATAGTAATGAATGTGCAGTGTCAGTTTAATATACATATACTGATATTTAGTAGTCAAAATGTTAATATTATTTGATTTATTAAAGTTACAAAAGTAAAAACATTTATATATGTGCAAAATTTTTTTTTAGTTAATTTCTGTTCGTTTTATATTGACATAGTCTTTTTTAGGGACAAACACTGAGCCTCTTCTGAAGTTAAACAACCGTACCTTCCATTAGAACCTTAAATACACCCTGGACATAACTTATAACCCTTGCCCCCTAATCTCTGGGGTTTGTTTCAACCCCAAAAGCCTCGTTATATGATATTTAGACTATTTTGAATAGAAAGGCTATATCAAAATTTCTATTAGACGCATTTCGGGACAATACGACGGGTGTGTATGGTTGAGGGGGTACCTCCCTCTGATCACATTGATTCTTAAAAAGAGCAGTAGAAAGTCTGATTACCAATCCAGTGAGCCCCCTCCGAAGTTTATATGACAACACGTTCTATAAAAACCTTATGTACCTCAAGGGTATAACCTACAACCCTTGCCCTTAGAGCTGGGGGGGTTCTATCCTCAAAGGCATAGTTTTCATTAAAAAGGGCACTAGCCCTTTGAATTTCCAACTGAAAGAGCCATTTTTGAAGTTTAGAAGACAAAGCTTTCTATGAAAACCTTATATGCCCCCTGGGCATAACTTACAAACCTTGCCCTTAGGGCTGGGGGGATTTTCTATCCTCAAAGGCATTATTTTTAGACCTTTCTGATGGGCTGAACAAAATGGCTGTATCAAAATTTGCCCTCTGATTACGTTCGAGTAATAAAAAAGGTCCTAGTCTTTCTATTTCATAACGAATAAGCCCTTTTTGAAGCAGCTACGACAAAACTTTCAATAAAAATCTTATATACCCCACGGGCACAGCTTACAACCCTTGTCCTGAGGGCAATGGGGGGGGGGAGGGTTGTCATCCTCAGAGACATAATTTCCAGACCTTTCAACTACGTTGAACAAAATACGTTGAGCCATATCAAAATGTTGATCGAAAATTTTTGAGGCAATGACGGGCGTGGGGGGGGGAGGTGATTATTCCTCTGGTTACATTCTACCATTAAGAAGGGCAATAGCCCTTTCAATTTCCATCCGAAAGAGCTCTATTTGAAGTTTTTACGACAACAATTTCTATAAAAAACATTATATGCCCCCAGGGCATAATTTACTGGGGGCATAACCCCCAGGGCATAACTAACTTACAAAGGGGGTTGTCTTACTCAAAAATATTATTTTCCAGACCCTTCAACTACGTTCAACAAAACGACTATATCAAAATGTTGATCGGAAGTGTTTGGGGTATATGCTGGGCGTGGGGGGCATTCACCCTCCGATCACTTTCGACTATTAATAAGGGCACATTCCCTCTCAATTCACAATTAAATGAGTCCTTTTTGAAGTTTCTACGACAACGTTGGCAAAGACCTATTTTCCAGAATTTTCAACTACGTTGAACAAAATGTCAATCTCAAAATTTTGATTGGATGATTTTAGGTAAATGGTGGGCGTGAGAGGGGCATTAGTTGCCTTCCAATAATTTTTGACTATTAATAAGGTCCGAACAATGGAATCTTTCATTTTAGCTATGCTGGCTGTAACGTATTTTATTTAAATTATATTAAAAAATAAACAAGCCCAAAATAAGCGTGAGAGGGGGGCTAGTTGCCCTCCAATCACTTTCGACTATTAAAAGGGACACTAGCCCTCTGAATTTTCTATCAAATGAGCCCTTTTTCAAGTTTCTACGACAAAGATTTCAATAAAAACCTTATATGCCCCCAGGGCATAACTTACAATCTTTGCCCTGGGGGCTCTGTGGGCTTTGTCTTCCTCAAATACATAATTTCCAGAACATTCAACTACGTTGAACATAATGGCTATCTTATAACTTTGATTGAATGCGTTTGGGGAAACGGTGGGCGTTAGAGGGGGATTAGTTGTTTTTCAATCACTTTCGACTATTAAAAAGCCCTCTAGCCCTTTTACTTTCCAATCAAATGAGCCCTTTTAGAACTTTCTACGACAACTCTTTCTATTAAAACCTTATAAACCCCCCGGTCATAACTTAGAATCCGTACTCTGAGGACTTTGGGGGGGTGCCTTTTTTAAACACATAATCTTTGGAGCTCTTAACGACGTTGAGAAAAATGGCAAAATCAAAATTTTGATTGTATGTGTTTGGGGAAATGATGGGCGTGAGAGGCGGGTTAGTTGCCCTCCAATTATTTTTTACTATTAAAAAGGGCACTAGCCATTTCAAGATTCCAATTTAATGAGCTCTTTTTGAAGTTTCTACGACAACGCTTTCTATAAAAACCTGATAGGCCCCCAGGGCATAACTTACAACCCTTGCCCTCACGCTTTGGGGTGGATTTCATCCTTAAAGACCTAGTTTCCAAAACTTTCAATTACGTTGAACAAAATGGCTATCTAAGAATTTTGATTGGATGTTTTTGGGGAAAAGGTGGGCGTGAGAGGGGAGTTAGTTGCCCTCCAATTACTTTCGATTAATAAAAAGAGCGCTAGCCCTTTGATTTTCTATTCGAATGCACTCTTTTTCAAGTTTCTACGACAAAGCTTTCAATAAAAACCCTATACGCCCCCAGGGTATAACTCAAAACCCTTGGCCTGAGGGCTCTGAGGGGATTATCATCCTCAAAGACTTAATTTTCAGAACTTCCAACTACGTTGAACCAAATGTCTATCTCAAAATTTTGATTGGATGTGTTTAGGAAAAGGTGGGAGCGAGAGGGGGATAAGTTGCCCTCCAGTCACTTTCTACTATTAAAAAGGGCACTAGCCCTTTGAATTTCCAATTGAATGAACCATTTTTGAAGTTTCGACCACAAAGCTTTCTATAAAAACCTTATATGCCCTCAGGGCAAAACTTAAACTCTCGCCCTGATGACTGTGGGGGGAGTGTTCTCCTCAAAACCGTAATTTCTATTTGGAAATCAACTACGTTGAACAAAATGGCTATCTCAAAATTGTGATTGGATTTTTTGGGGAAATGGTGGGCGGGGAAGGGATGTTAGTTGCCTTCCAATTATTTTAGACTATTAAAAAGGGCAATAGCCATTCCAATTTCCAATCGAATAAGCCCTATTCGAAGTTTCTACGACACCTCCTTCGATACGAAGTGCCTTGGTCTGGAAAAAAAATACATTGTGCCAACATCGTTCTTTACTTAGGCAGCACTACTGCGCTGCCTATGATTTGTTCGGGCAAGTTCATTCCCATGGAATAAGTTTAATGAACAAAATTTATGTTAATAATTTGGTTACGCCTAGGTCAGGTTTTTCACTTGTTTTTAGAGGGGCTAAGCTATGGAATTCGTTAAATAAGAATGCTAGAAAAAGTTATTTAAGTGAATTTAAAAGGCTGTTGAAGAAATGACTTATTTCATAAATATGATCTTAATGATTAATGTAATAGGATGCATAGTTGTTAGATTAGATTAGTATTAAATCATTAAAGGTAGTGTTTTATTTTTATTGAGGTGTGTTAAGGAAGGAGTTGAGTGTGGAGTATTAAGTGAGTGGTATCAAGGTATATGATGTCGTAGTTGTATTTTGTTTTTATACTCCTTATGCGGTTGATGTTAAGTTGTTTTATTTTTGTTGTTTCTTTTTGTTCGGTTATCCCTTTTTCATATCATGATGTGGTATTTTGAGGGGATGTGTTTATGATAAGTTTTTTGTCCATAATTGATATTAAATAAATAAATAAAAAATATAACAAATAAATGAACCCCAAAATTAACAGAAATTGCAATACAGTCTCAGATTCAACTGTTTCTGTGCGTTTCGGAACTTGATCTTGACATAGAGCCTCACTACTACTACATACAACTCACCGCAGCACCAAGCCACCTGAGGCCAACACAGATATGGACGCTCCTCCTCCATTGCAATCTATTCAAAGCCTCCCTCTTTACACCCTCCCAGGAAGTCAAACTCAAAACGAGCAAAGTTAACAGGAGTAGGGCTAACAACCCGCATGGTTTTTCAAGTCCATAGCATAACTTGCACTTTACTAAAGAAAAAAAATGACCGTGGATTGTCAGTTTAATATATATATATACTGATATTTATTCCTTAAAGTTCTGAAAATTTTTATTTATTAAATTAAAAAAAGTGAAAGCATTTAAAATATATTTGGTTTTCAGTATAGTGGAAATTATGTTTCGGTCTTAAGAGAAGACAAAGGGGTGTCAGCCCTACTTAAGTTAATTTCTCATCGGTTTGAGGTTAGATATAAGTTACTGAAGATTATGAGAATGATTTTCGAAACAGGGGAAGTACCTTGCGATTTTAGGAAAACCTTAGTTAAACCAGTGTTTAACTAGGGTTTAAACACCCTAGAGGCATTAGCCTGGTCTGTAGGTAGCAAATTACTTAGTAATATGATACTTTTTAGACTAACAGATGCTGTAGACAAAGTTTTAAGTGAAGCGCGGTTCTAGGATGGTTAGAGGATGCGTCGACCACATTTTCACTCCTTGGTTAATAATTGAAAAGTGCCTGGGTTATCAAACACCTTTAATTCTCAGTTTTATAGATTATGAGCAATCATTCGATTCTGTTGATTGAAGGGCTTTAGCGAAGGTCTTATCCTTGTATGGTATACCAGACAAATACATTAAAGTCATTGGTGCTATATACGAGAATGACGCTCATCATTGGACAAGAGCCCTTGATATTTCTGATTACATTGCTACTAAAAAAAAAATCTACGCAAAGACGGACAGTTACTGGGAACACATTTCTTTGTAGAGTATTTCAAACATCCGAGAGTTCAGAGCTTTATGCTTAATTTCAGTTACAATTTATACAGTACTGGATAATAGTTCGCTAATTTCTAGGGATATTTTTTTTTACCACAAGCTGCACACGGTTTGTAATGCAATGGGTAGACAAAATGTCTGGATGACTAACATTTTTACTCTTGCAACAACCCCTGAGCAAACCTCAATCGTTTTAGCAGCACCGTCTGTACAAATGCCGATACATTTTTTACACTCAATTTCATGCTTCAAAGAAATAACTATTAAGTGCTTTAAAAATATCGAAACTAGTTGTTCTGCTCTCCAAGTTCAGCGAGGAAAGAAGTTCTTGTAATTCTCTTTGAAAATCAACCCTTACAAAGCAAAGGCCAAGTGCTTTATTAATGACGTGTATAGATTCACCAAGTTGAATTGAATAAAATGGTGTGTTTCTTACCATTTTGTAACTTGATTTTCAGTATCTTCTACCATTTTTTCAAATCTGCGCCTAAAAGTGTTGGCAGAAATAGAAATTAACTTCAATCTTTAGATAGCCTGTTTTCTCAAAACAGCTTCACAGGCTTGTAACATGCAAGGTTTGATTAAGTCTTCGCCAACCGTTTATGGTTTTTTATTCTGTACAATTTGGAGTGCTATCAAATAGGAGGCCCTTAATAAGGACTTATCTTCAGCAACCACATTTTTTAAAGCCCATTTTTGCTTTTCAAAACCTTCATGTACTCTTTGAAATATTCAAGTCGTTTGTCAACTAAATCTGGGTGTTTTGATTGCAAGTTTTGAGGTTTCAGGTTTTGACACTTTCAGAGCAGTGTTAGGTAAACTTACATGATAAACAAACTCAAAGAGGTCTTGGGTCCAGTTCACTACCAGGTTCTTGAATAAATCCAAGTTTCAGTTAGTCTGGATTCTATTTTCTTGATATTTTGCGTTCTCTTTCTTTTCACCTTCTTTTTGAATGTTCTTCGTATTGTTGTCCGACGAGGACTGTGGATGCTCCGGTCAGCTCACTGGTCAGTTCACTATTGTTATTATTTTTATCACTTATTTTATCTTCACTTTTTCCAAAGAAGTGCAAAATATTCACTTGGCTTTTCTAACTCTTTATGGGTTCTTGCCTTTTCTCGCTCAATAATTTCAGGAAAGTCCATTAGTTAAATAAATTTCAAATTGATAGCTATGCACTTCACATGTTTCAACTTTGAGAACACTTGCTCTCATAAGTATTAGTTTACTTTCAGCCCCATTCATATATGGAATAATTTCTTTCGTTTTATGTTTAATGTCGCTCCCTACTTTCAGTTAAAGAAACTTGTTTTTTTTTATTTAACACTTTCAAGGAGCTTATACTGGACCGTAGAAAATAAGGAAAGGAACTAAATTAAATTAATAATAGAAACTAGATTGAAGATTGAAACAGAATGAAACTTTTTCGCAGAAACAAGTTCGCAGAAAAGAAGGCGAAACAGAAATGCATCCTGTCATAGATACTTGTGGATTCAAGACTGTACAGCGGAAGAGATCCTTTAATGTGTCTAGAGCTGCCTAAGTAAAGAACGATATTGGGAAAATTTATCATTTTTTTCCAGACCAGGGTACTTCGCATCGAAGGAGTTGTCGTAGAAACTTCGAAAAGGGCTCATTCGATTGGACATTGTAATGGCTAGTGCCCTTTTTGATAGTCGAAAGAGATTGGAAGGCAAATAATACCCCTTCCACGCCCGCCATTTCCCCAAACACATCCAATCAAAATTTTGAGATAGTCATTTTGTTCAACGTAGTTGAATTCCAGATAAAAATTATGTTTTGAGGATGATACTTTCCCCACAGCCCTCAGAGCAAGGGTTGCGAGTTATGCCCTGGGGGCATATAAGGTTTTTATAGAAAGCTTTGTCTTAGAAACTTCAAAAACGGCTCATTCGATTGGAAATGGAAAGAATAGTGCCTTTTTTAATAGTACGAAAGTGATTGGAGGGCAACTATCCCCCCCCTTTCACGGCCACCTTTTACCCAGGCCCACCCAATCAAAATTTTGAGATAGCTATTTTGTTCACGTAATTGAAAGTTCTGGAAAATTAGGTCTTTGAGGATGATAACCACCTCAGAGGCCTCAAAGCAAGGTTTATAAGTCATACACTCGGGGCATTTGCGGTTTTTATTGAAAGCTTTGTCGTAGAAACTTAAAAAAGGGTGCATTCAATTGGAAATTCAAAGGGATAGTGCCCTTTTAAATAGTCGAAAGTGATTGGAGGGCAACTATACCCCCCCCCTTTCACGGCCATCTTTTACCCAGGCCCACCCAATCAAAATTTTGAGATAGCCATTTTGTTCAACGTAATTGAAAGTTCTGGAAAATTAGGTCTTTGAGGATGATAACCACCTCAGAGCCCTCAAAGCAAGGTTTATAAGTCATACACTCGGGGCATATGCGGTTTTTATTGAAAGCTTTGTCGTAGAAACTTAAAAAAGGGTGCATTCAATTGGAAATTCAAAGGGATAGTGCCCTTTTAAATAGTCGAAAGTGATTGGAGGGCAACTAACCCCCCTCTCACGCCTTCCTATTCCCAAAACACATCCAATCAAAATTTTTAGATGGCCATTTTGCTCTACGTAGTTGAAAGTTTTGGAAATTAGGTTTTTATGGATGACACCCCACCCCCCCCCCCAACACACAGCTCTCAAGGCAAGGGTTGTAAGTTATACCCTGGGGGTTTGTAAGGTTTTATAGAAAGCGTTGTCGTAGCAACTTCAAAAAGGGCTTATTCGATTGGAAATTGAAATGGCTAGTGCCCTTTTTTAATAGTCGAAAGTAATTGGAGGGCAACTAATCCCCCTCCCACACCCACCATCTCCACAAAGACATAAAATCAAAATTTTGAGATAGCCCTTTTTTACAACATAGTTGAAAGTTCTGGAATCAGGTCTTTGAGGTTGAAAACACCCCCCCCCCCACACACACACAACCCTCAGGGCTAGGGTTGTAAGTTATGCCCTGGGGGCATATGAGGTTTTTATAGAAAGAGTTGTCGTAAAAACTTCAAAAAGGGCTCATTCGATTGCTAATTGGAATGGCTTGTGCCCTTTTTAATAGTTGAAAGTGATTGAAGAACAATTAACTCCCCTTTCACGCCCACCATTTCCCCAAACACATCCAATAAAATTTTCAGATATTAATCTTCTTTAATTTAGTTGACAGATCTAGAAATTATGTCTTTGAGGATGAAACTCCCCCCACAGTCCTCAGGGCTAAGGATTTAAGTAGTGCCCTGGTGGCATATAAGGTTTTCACAGAAAGTTTTGTCGTAAAATCTTGAAAAAGGGCTCATTTGATTGGAAATTGAAATGGCTAGTGCCCTTTTTAATAGTCGAAAGTGATTGGAGGGCAAATAACCCCCCTCTCACGCCCATCATTTGCCCAAACACATTCAATCACAATTTTGATATATCCATTTTGTTCAACGCAGTTGAAAGTTTTGGAAATCAAACCTTCCAGGATGATAACCTCCTCAGAGCCCTCATGGCAAGGGTTGTAAGTTATGCCTTAGGGGGCATATAAGGTTTTTATAGAAAACATTGTCGTTGAAACGGCTCACTTGATTGTAAATTGAAAGGGCTAGTGCCCTTTTCAATAGTTGAAAGGGATTGGAGGGCAGCTAACCCCCCTCTCCTGCCCACTATTTTCCCAAACACATCCAATCATAGTTTTGTGACAGCGATTTTGTTCAACAAAGTTGAAAGTTCTGGAAATTATGTCTTTGAGGATGACTAACCCCCACACCCCTCAGGGCCAGGGTTGTAAGTTATGCCCTTGGGGCATATAAGGTTTCTACAGAAAGCGTTGTTGTAGAGACTTCAAAAAGGGCTCATTCAATTAGAAGCTGAAAGAGCTAGTGCACTTTTTAGTTGTCGAAAGGGATTGGAGGACAACTAATCCCCCTCTCACGCCCATCGTTTCCCCAAACACATACAATCAAAAATTGAGATATCCATTTTGTTCAATGCAGTTGAAGGTTTTGCAAATTAGGTCTTTGAGGATGATAACCCTCCCCCCATAGCCCTTGGGACAAGAGTCCTAAGTTATGCTCTTGGGGCATATAAAGTTTTTATAGTAAGTTTGGTCGTAGAAGGTTAAAAAGGGCTCATTCAATTGAAAATTGAGAGGACGAGTGCCTTTTTTGTTAGTCGAAAGTGATCAGAAGGCAAATGCCCCCCCCCCGCTTATGCCCATCATTTCCCCGTACATCTACAATCAAAAGTTTTGAGATGACCATTTTGTTCAGCGTATCAGAAAGGTCTGGGAATTATGTTTTTGAGTATAAAAAATCCCCCGAGCCCTCAGGGCAAAGAGTCAAAGTTATCGGATGGCATCTACCCCCCTTCCCCCTCCCCACACACACCGCATTGTCCCGAAATACAGCTAATAGAAATTTTAAGGTAGCCATGCTATTCAAAATAGTCTAAATATCATATAACAAGGCTTTTGGGGTTGAAACAAACCCCAGAGATTAGGGTCAAGCGTTGGAAGGTATACCCAGGGGTGCATTTAAGGTTTTTGTGGAAGGGATGGTTGTTTAACTTTAGAAGAGGCTCAGTCTTTCTCCCTGTAAAAGACTATTTCAATATAAAACGAACAGAAATCAACTTAAAAAAAAACTAAGTTTTTCAAAAAAAGGTAAAGAACTCCATTAAACCAAATATGAACAAAAAAAGAATAAAATAATCTACCAAGACTACAACTACCAAAAATTAGTATCAATAAATAAATGAACCCCAAAACAAGCAGAAATTAAAATAAATAACAGAGTCAACCTCAAAACGAGCAGAAATTAATATGAGTAGGGCTCTAAACCCCAAGCTTTGTAAGAGCCAGCATATAATTTGTACTTTACTGAAAAAAATTCTTTAAATGTTTTCACTTTTAAAACTAAGAACTAGACAATCAGTTAAGATACTAAGGAATAAATTTCAGCATATACATATATAACTCGAATTGCGCGTATCTTCAGTAAATTCATTTGAATTTTTTTCAGTAAATAACAAATTATATTAGTGACCGAAAAGATGGAGGGTAACCAGCCCCCCTCCCACGCACCTCTTTTCCCAAAGTTGTGCCATCAAAATTTTGAGCCATTTTGCCTTTTTGTTCAGCATAGTTGAAAGATACGATGACTATGCCTTTAGGGATATCATGACCCCCTCCACAACTCGTTTGGAGAGGCCTGTAAGTTAAGAAATTTTCCCATTGCTTATGTATAGTATTTGTTATTGGAAGTATAAAAACATTTTTTAGGGGAAGGGGGAGGTTGTACTTGTAGTGGGTTTCCATGGGGAAAATTTTCCATGGAGAGGGAAATTTCCAGCGACGAACTTTCATGGGGAAATTTTACATTGGGGGAGGATTTGACAGAATTGCCAACTAAACTTTGCATGTGGAGATGTTCCAGGGGAATTGTCCGGGGGCTATTTTCAGCAGGTTTGGACTTCCGCGAGAAATTTTAAGAGGAGGGGAGATTTTCAGAAAGTAAGGAATTGTCTGGAGGAAATTTTAAGGGTTGTTGTATTTTACATGCGAGTAAATTTCCCCGGAGGAGTTTCCTGTGAAGGAATTTCTAATGGAGGGTGAGCTAGATTTACAAGCATTATCTGAAAAACGATCAGAAATTCAATAAAAATAATAAGTTTTTTTCAGCTGAAAGTAAGGAGCAACATAAAACTAGAAACAGACATTATTCTGTATATGAAGAGGTTGCCTCCCTCCTCAATGCCTTGCTTTTTACGCTAAATTTTGGCTGTTTGTCCCAGTTTTAAAAACGGTTCCTGAAACACAAAAGCCGTTTAATTAGAATGAGAAGCTTTTTTAAAAGTGCTAAAAACTTGCATAAGGAGCACGGCATTGAGGGGGGGGGCAAACCCTTCATATATGGAATAATTTCTCTTCGTTTTTAGTTTTAATGTTGCTTCTAACTTTCAGTTTTAAAAAAAAACTTGTTTTTTTTATTTTAATTATTAGTAAAGACGGTGGGAGAAGTGAAGATGTTGATAGTAGAATAGCCAAGGCTCAGGGTGTTTTTTCCCAGTTGAAAAAAGTTTGGGAGTATAGGAAGATAAGTCTGCAAACCAAGATTAGAATATTAGAAGCTACAATGATGACAGGGGTCAAATATGGTTCTGAAGTGCTTCAAAAAATGGACCAAGATTTGCTAGATGTTTTCCAGAGAAATTGTCTGCGGATTGTTTTGGTTACCCGTGTGACTGACCGTATTTCAAACAGTGGGCTGTACAAAAAGTATGGTTCAATCCCGCTTTCCCCGCCTATCATAGGCAATGCGCTAGCGCTGCCAATGTAAAGAGCGATGTGGGCACAATGTGCTTTGTTTTTTTTCCTCCATACCCGGGCAGTTCGTATCGAACGAGTTGTCGTAGAAACTTCAAAAAGGGCTCGTTCGATTGGAAATTGGAGTGGCTAGTGCCCTTTTTAATAGTTGAAAGCGATTGGAAGGCAACTAGTCCCCCCCCCCCCCCTCTACGTCCATCATTCCCCCAAACACATCTAATCAAAATTTTGAGAAAGCCATTTTGTTCAGCGTAGCTGATTTCCAGATAGAAAATATGTTTTTGAGGAGGATACCTCCCCACAACCCTCAGGGCAAGGGTTTTAAGTTATGCCCTGAGGGCATATAAGAACGATGTTGGCACAATGTGCTGTTTATTATTTTTTTCTTTAGAGCAGGGCACTTCATATAGAAGGGGTCGTCGTAGAGACTTCAAAAAGGGCTCATTTGATTGGAAAGCAAGAGATCTGAGGCCCTTTTTCATAGTCAAAAGTGATTGGAGGGCAACTAGCCCCCTCCTCCAGGCCTATCTTTCCACCAAAGACATCCAATCAATATTTTGAGATAGCCATTTTGTTCGGCGTAGTCGATTTCCAGATAGAAAATATATTTTTGAGGAGAAAACTCCCCCACAACCCTCAGGGCAAGGGTTTTAAGTTATGCCCTGGGGGCATATAAGGTTTTTATTGAAGGCGTTGTCATAGAAAATTCAAAACATGCTCATTCGATTGGAAATTCAAAGGGCTAGTGACCAATTTAATGGTCGAAAGAGACTGGAGGGCAACTAGCCCCCCCCCATGCAATACACCATGCAATACTTTTCAAAAGGCATTTCAGAACAATTTCTTTTCTTAATGTCCTTCCTAAACCCATTATACAAGTTGAAGTACCCATCCTTTTCATCCACAACTTTACTATACTGCCTTTTTGAATGCTCAAACACCAAGCGATACTTTTCAAATGGTATTTCAGAACAAGTTATTTTCTTAATGTCCTTCCCTAAACCCATTTTACAAGTTGCAGTATCCATCCTTTTCATCCACAACTTTACTTTACAGCTTTTTGAATGCTCCAACACCAATCAATACTTTTCAAATGGCATTTCAGAACAAGTTATTTTATTAATGTTATTCCTAAACCCATTTTACAAGTTGAAGTATTCATCCTTTTCACCCTCAACTTTACTTTACAGCTTTTTGAATGCTCCAAATCCATGCAGTGTTTTTCAAAGACTTTATTATATCTTTTCAGAACAAGTTCTTTACGTAATGTCCTTCCTAAACCAATTTTAAAGTTGAAGTACTCATCTTTTCCCCCACAACTTTACTAAAAGGCTTTTCGAATACCCCAACATCAAGCAATACTTTTCAAAAGGCTTTATTATATCTTTTCAGAACAAGTTCTTTATGTAATTTTCTTCCTAAGCCCATTTTACAAGTTGAAGTACTTATCTTTTTCCCCACAACTTTACTTTACGACTTTTTTGCACACCCCAAGATCAAGCAATACTTTTCAAAAGGTTTTATTATATCTTTTCAGAATAAGTTCTTTTCTTAATATGCTTCTTAAACCAATTTTACAAATTCTAAATTTTTCCATAGTAGATAGAAAAAGCTATATCATAGCTCTGAATATTTTCTCGAAAGATAAGCAGTTCTATTTCAACTTTAAACTTTCTCAATGAAGTGAAGAAAAGTTCAAGTTCTCTTATGAATTTTCTCGATAAAAAACAAATTAGTTTTTAATCAATTTTATTTTTCCAAATAATATAGAAATTTTCCACTTCGGTTCAGATTTTTCTCGAAGAGATGAAAAATTTTAAAATACTGTTCCAAATTTTTCACAGAAGATAAAAAAGTTCAAGTTCTCTTCGGAATTTTACCAAAGAACACAATTCAATTCCATTTTCTCCAGAGAAAACAAAAATCTTCCACTTCAGTTCTTTATTTCACAAAGACATAAAGAAATTTAAAGTTCAATTCTAAATTTTTCGGTGGAAGATAGAAAAAGTAATACCATACTTGTTAATATTTTCACGGAAGATAAAAAGTTCTAGTTCAATTTAAAATTTTCTCAACGAAGTGAAGAAAAGCTCAAGTTCTCTTCTGAATTTTACCAAAGAACACAATTCAATTCTAATTTCTCCAGAGAAAATAAAAATCTTCCAGTTAAGTTCTTTTTTTCACAAAGACATAAAGAAATTTAAAGTTCAATTCTAAATTTTTTGGTGTAGGATAGAAAAAGTAATACCATACTTGTGAATATTTTCCCGGAAGATAAAAAGTTCTAGTTAAATTTAAAATTTTCTCAACGAAGTGAAGAAGAATTCAAGTTCTCTTCTGAATTTTACCAAAGAACACAATTCAATTCTAATTTCACCAGAGAAAATAAAAATCTTCCACTTCAGTTCTTTATTTCGCAAAGACATAAAGAAATTTAAAGTTCAATTCTAAATTTTTCGGTGGAAGATAGAAAAATAATACTATGCTTGTGAATATTTTCCTGGAAGATGAAAAGCTCTAGTTCAATTTAAAATTTTCTCAACGAAGTGAAGAAAAGTTCAAGTTCTCTTCTGAACTTTACCAACGAACACAATTCAATTCTAATTTCTCCAGTGAAAATAAAAATCTTCCACTTAAGTTCTTTATTTCACAAGAAAAAGCAATACCATACTTGTGAATATTTTCAAGGAAGATAAAAAGTTCTAGTTCAATTTAAAATTTTCTCAACGAAGTCAAGGAAAGTTCACGTTCTCTTCTGAATTTTACCAATGAAAAATAAATTAGTCATTGATCATTTCTATTTTTCCAAATAATATAAAAATTTTCCACTTCAGTTCAGATCTGTCTCGAAGAGATGAAAAATTTAAAATACTGTTCCAAATTTTTCACAGAAGATAAAAAGTTCAAGTTCTCTTCAGAATTTTACCAAAGAACACAATTCAATTCTAATTTTTCAGAGAAAACAAAAATCTTCCACTTCAGTTCTTTATTTCACAAAGACATAAAGAAATTTAAAGTTCAATTCTAAATTTTTCGGTGGAAGACAGAAAAAGTAATACCATACTTGTGAATATTTTCCCGGAAGATAAAAAATTCTAGTTCAACTTAAAATTTTCTCATCGAAGTGAAGAAATGTTCAAGTTCTCTTCTGAATTTTCTCAATGAAAAACGAATTAGTTTTTAATCAATTCTATTTTTCCAAATAATATAGAAATTTTCCATTTCGGTTCAGATTTTTCTCAAAGTGATGAAAAATTTTAAAATACTGTTCCAAATTTTTTACAGAAGATAAAAAAGTTCAAGTTCTCTTCGGAATTTTACCAAAGAACACAATTCAATTCCATTTTCTCTAGAGAAAACCAAAATCTTCCACTTCAGTTCTTTATTTCACAAAGACATAAAGAAATTTAAAGTTCAATTCTAAATTTTTCGGTGGAAGATAGAAAAAGTAATACCATACTTGTGAATATTTTCACGGAAGATAAAAAGTTCTAGTTCAATTTAAAATTTTCTCAACGAAGTGAAGAAAAGCTCAAGTTCTCTACTGAATTTTACCAAAGAACACAATTCAATTCTAATTTCTCCAGAGAAAATAAAAATCTTCCAGTTAAGTTCTTTTTTTCACAAAGACATAAAGAAATTTAAAGTTCAATTCTAAATTTTTTGGTGGAGGATAGAAAAAGTAATACCATACTTGTGAATATTTTCCCGGAAGATAAAAAGTTCTAGTTAAATTTAAAATTTTCTTAACGAAGTGAAGAAAAATTCAAGTTCTCTTCTGAATTTTACCAAAGATCACAATTCAATTCTAATTTCACCAGAGAAAATAAAAATCTTCCACTTCAGTTCTTTATTTCGCAAAGACATAAAGAAATTTAAAGTTCAATTCTAAATTTTTCGGTGGAAGATAGAAAAATAATACTATGCTTGTGAATATTTTCCCGGAAGATGAAAAGCTCTAGTTCAATTTAAAATTTTCTCATCGAAGTGAAGAAAAGTTCAAGTTCTTTTCTGAACTTTACTAAAGAACACAATTCAATTCTAATTTCTCCAGTGAAAATAAAAATCTTCCACTTAAGTTCTTTATTTCACAAGAAAAAGCAATACCATACTTGTGAATATTTTCAAGGAAGATAAAAAGTTCTAGTTCAATTTAAAATTTTCTCAACGATGTCAAGGAAAGTTCAAGTTCTCTTCTGAATTTTCTCAATGAAAAATAAATTAGTCATTGATCATTTCTATTTTTCCAAATAATATAAAAATTTTCCACTTTAGTTCAGATCTGTCTCGAAGAGATGAAAAATTTAAAATACTGTTCCAAATTTTTCACAGAAGATAAAAAAGTTCAAGTTCTCTTCGGAATTTTACCAAAGAACACAAGTCAATTCTAATTTTTCAGAGAAAACAAAAATCTTCCACTTCAGTTCTTTATTTCACAAAGACATAAAGAAATTTAAAGTTCAATTCTAAATTTTTCGGTGGAAGACAGAAAAAGTAATACCATACTTGTGAATATTTTCCCGGAAGATAAAAAGTTCTATTTCAATTTTAAATTTTCTCAATGAAGTGAAGAAAAGTTCAAGTTCTCTTCTGAATTTTCTCAATGAAAAAGAAATTAGTTTTTAATCAATTCTATTTTTCCAAATAATATAAAAATTTTCCACTTCGGTTCAGATTTTTCTCAAAGAGATGAAAAATTTTAAAATACTGTTCCAAATTTTTCACAGAAGATAAAAAAGTTCAAGTTCTCTTCGGAATTTTACCAAAGAACACAATTCAATTCCATTTTCTCCAGAGAAAACAAAAATCTTCCACTTCAGTTCTTTATTTCACAAAGACATAAAGAAATTTAAAGTTCAATTCTAAATTTTTCGGTGGAAGATAGAAAAAGTAATACCATACTTGTGAATATTTTCACGGAAGATAAAAAGTTCTAGTTCAATTTAAAATTTTCTCAAAGAAGTGAAGAAAAGCTCAAGTTCTCTACTGAATTTTACCAAAGAACACAATTCAATTCTAATTTCTCCAGAGAAAATAAAAATCTTCCAGTTAAGTTCTTTTTTCACAAAGACATAAAGAAATTTAAAGTTCAATTCTAAATTTTTTGGTGTAGGATAGAAAAAGTAATAACATACTTGTGAATATTTTCCCTGAAGATAAAAAGTTCTAGTTAAATTTAAAATTTTCTCAACGAAGTGAAGAAGAGTTCAAGTTCACTTCGGAATTTTACCAAAGAACACACTTTAATTCTAATTTCTCCAGAGAAAATAAAAATCTTCCACTTAAGTTCTTTATTTCGCAAAGACATAAAGAAATTTAAAGTTCAATTCTAAATTTTTCGGTGGAAGATAGAAAAATAATACTATGCTTGTGAATATTTTCCTGGAAGATGAAAAGCTCTAGTTCAATTTAAAATTTTCTCAACGAAGTGAAGAAAAGTTCAAGTTCTCTTCTGAACTTTACCAACGAACACAATTCAATTCTAATTTCTCCAGTGAAAATAAAAATCTTCCACTTAAGTTCTTTATTTCACAAGAAAAAGTAATACCATACTTGTGAATATTTTCAAGGAAGATAAAAAGTTCTAGTTCAATTTAAAATTTTCTCAACGATGTCAAGGAAAGTTCAAGTTCTCTTCTGAATTTTCTCAATGAAAAAAAATTAGTTATTGATCATTTCTATTTTTCCAAATAATATAAAAATTTTCCACTTTAGTTCAGATCTGTCTCGAAAAGATGAAAAATTTAAAATACTGTTCCAAATTTTTCACAGAAGATAAAAAAGTTCAAGTTCTCTTCGGAATTTTACCAAAGAACACAATTCAATTCTAATTTTTCAGAGAAAACAAAAATCTTCCACTTCAGTTCTTTATTTCACAAAGACATAAAGAAATTTAAAGTTCAATTCTAAATTTTTCGGTGGAAGACAGAAAAAGTAATACCATACTTGTGAATATTTTCCCGGAAGATAAAAAGTTCTATTTCAATTTTAAATTTTCTCAATGAAGTGAAGAAAAGTTCAAGTTCTCTTCTGAATTTTCTCGATGAAAAAGAAATTAGTTTTTAATCAATTCTATTTTTCCAAATAATATAAAAATTTTCCACTTCGGTTCAGATTTTTCTCTAAGAGATGAAAAATTTTAAAATACTGTTCCAAATTTTTTACAGAAGATAAAAAAGTTCAAGTTCTCTTCGGAATTTTACCAAAGAACACAATTCAATTCCATTTTCTCTAGAGAAAACCAAAATCTTCCACTTCAGTTCTATATTTCACAAAGACATAAAGAAATTTAAAGTTCAATTCTAAATTTTTCGGTGGAAGATAGAAAAAGTAATACCATACTTGTGAATATTTTCACGGAAGATAAAAAGTTGTAGTTCAATTTAAAATTTTCTCAACGAAGTAAAGAAAAGCTCAAGTTCTCTTCTGAACTTTACCAAAGAACACAATTCAATTCTAATTTCTCCAGAGAAAATAAAAATCTTCCAGTTAAGTTCTTTTTTTCACAAAGACATAAAGAAATTTAAAGTTCAATTCTAAATTTTTTGGTGGAGGATAGAAAAAGTAATACCATACTTGTGAATATTTTCCCGGAAGATAAAAAGTTCTAGTTAAATTTAAAATTTTCTCAACGAAGTGAAGAAAAATTCAAGTTCTCTTCTGAATTTTACCAAAGAACACAATTCAATTCTAATTTCACCAGAAAAAAATAAAAATCTTCCACTTCAGTTCTTTATTTCGCAAAGACATAAAGAAATTTAAAGTTCAATTCTAAATTTTTCGGTGGAAGATAGAAAAATAATACTATGCTTGTGAATATTTTCCCGGAAGATGAAAAGCTCTAGTTCAATTTAAAATTTTCTCATCGAAGTGAAGAAAAGTTCAAGTTCTTTTCTGAACTTTACCAAAGAACACAATTCAATTCTAATTTCTCCAGTGAAAATAAAAATCTTCCACTTAAGTTCTTTATTTCACAAGAAAAAGTAATACCATACTTGTGAATATTTTCAAGGAAGATAAAAAGTTCTAGTTCAATTTAAAATTTTCTCAACGATGTGAAGAAAAGTTCAAGTTCTTTTCTGAATTTTCTCAATGAAAAAGAAATTAGTGATTGATCATTTCTATTTTTCCAAATAATATAAAAATTTTCCATTCTAGTTCAGATCTGTCTCGAAGAGATGAAAAATTTAAAATACTCTTCCAAATTTTTCACAGAAGATAAAAAAAGTTCAAGTTCTCTTCTGAATTTTACCAAAAAACACAATTCAATTCTAATTTTTCAGAGAAAACAAAAATCTTCCACTTCAGTTCTTTATTTCACAAAGACATAAAGAAATTTAAAGTTCAATTCTAAATTTTTCGGTGGAAGACAGAAAAAGTAATACCCTACTTGTGAATACTTTCCCGGAAGATAAAAAGTTCTAGTTCAATTTAAAAATTTCTCAACGAAGTGAAGAAAAGTTCAAGTTCTCTACTGAATTTTACCAAAGAACACAATTCAATTCTAATTTCACCAGAGAAAATAAAAATCTTCCACTTCTGTTCTTTATTTCGCAAAGACATAAAGAAATTTAAAGTTCAATTCTAAATTTTTCGGTGGAAGATAGAAAAATAATACTATGCTTGTGAATATTTTCCCGAAGATGAAAAGCTCTAGTTTAATTTAAAGTTTTCTCAACGAAGTGAAGAAAAGTTCAAGTTCTTTTCTGAACTTTACCAAAGAACACAATTCAATTCTAATTTCTCCAGTGAAAATAAAAATCTTCCACTTAAGTTCTTTATTTCACAAGAAAAGTAATACCATATTTGTGAATATTTTCAAGGAAGATAAAAAGTTCTAGTTCAATTTAAAATTTTCTCAACGATGTCAAGGAAAGTTCAAGTTCTCTTCTGAATTTTCTCAATGAAAAATAAATTAGTCATTGATCATTTCTATTTTTCCAAATAATATAAAAATTTTCCACTTTAGTTCAGATCTGTCTCGAAGAGATGAAAAATTTAAAATACTGTTCCAAATTTTTCAAAGAAGATAAAAAGTTCAAGTTCTCTTCAGAATTTTACCAAAAAACACAATTCAATTCTAATTTTTCAGAGAAAACAAAAATCTTCCACTTCAGTTCTTTATTTCACAAAGACATAAAGAAATTTAAAGTTCAATTCTAAATTTTTCGGTGGAAGACAGAAAAAGTAATACCATACTTGTGAATATTTTCCCGGAAGATAAAAAGTTCTAGTTCAATTTAAAATTTTCTCAACGAAGTGAAGAAAAGCTCAAGTTCTCTACTGAATTTTACCAAAGAACACAATTCAATTCTAATTTCTCCAGAGAAAATAAAAATCTTCCAGTTAAGTTCTTTTTTTCACAAAGACATAAAGAAATTTAAAGTTCAATTCTAAATTTTTTGGTGGAGGATAGAAAAAGTAATACCATACTTGTGAATATTTTCCCGGAAGATAAAAAGTTCTAGTTAAATTTAAAATTTTCTCAACGAAGTGAAGAAAAATTCAAGTTCTCTTCTGAATTTTACCAAAGAACACAATTCACTTCTAATTTCACCAGAGAAAATAAAAATCTTCCACTTCAGTTCTTTATTTCGCAAAGACATAAAGAAATTTAAAGTTCAATTCTAAATTTTTCGGTGGAAGATAGAAAAATAATACTATGCTTGTGAATATTTTCCCGGAAGATGAAAAGCTCTAGTTCAATTTAAAGCTTTCTCAACGAAGTGAAGAAAAGTTCAAGTTCTTTTCTGAACTTTACCAAAGAACACAATTCAATTCTAATTTCTGCAGTGAAAATAAAAATCTTCCACTTAAGTTCTTTATTTCACAAGAAAAAGTAATACCATACAGTTCTCTTCTGAGTTTTCTCAATGAAAAAGAAATTAGTTTTTAATCAATTCTATTTTTCCAAATAATATAAAAATTTTCCACTTCGGTTCAGATTTTTCTCGAAGAGATGAAATATTTTAAAATACTTTTCCAAAATTTTTTACAGAAGATAAAAAAGTTCAAGTTCTCTTCGGAATTTTACCAAAGAACACAATTCAATTCCATTTTCTCCAGAGAAAACAAAAATCTTCCAACTTCAGTTCATTATTTCACAAAGACAAAAAGAAATTTAAAGTTCAATTCTAAATTTTTCGGTGGAAGATAGAAAAAGTAATACCATACTTGTTAATATTTTCCCGGAAGATAAAAAGTTCTAGTTCAATTTAAAATTTTCTCAACGAAGTGAAGAAAAGCTCAAGTTCTCTACTGAATTTTACCAAAGAACACAATTCAATTCTAATTTCTCCAGAGAAAATAAAAATCTTCCACTTCAGTTCTTTATTTCGCAAAGACATAAAGAAATTTAAAGTTCAATTCTAAATTTTTCGGTGGAAGATAGAAAAATAATACTATGCTTGTGAATATTTTCCTGGAAGATGAAAAGCTCTAGTTCAATTTAAAATTTTCTCAACGAAGTGAAGAAAAGTTCAAGTTCTCTTCTGAACTTTACCAACGAACACAATTCAATTCTAATTTCTCCAGTGAAAATAAAAATCTTCCACTTAAGTTCTTTATTTCACAAGAAAAAGCAATACCATACTTGTGAATATTTTCAAGGAAGATAAAAAGTTCTAGTTAAATTTAAAATTTTCTCAACGATGTCAAGGAAAGTTCAAGTTCTCTTCTGAATTTTCTCAATGAAAAAGAAATTAGTCATTGATCATATCTATTTTTCCAAATAATATAAAAATTTTCCATTCTAGCTTAGATCTGTCTCGAAGAGATGAAAAATTTAAAATACTCTTCCAAATTTTTCACAGAAGATAAAAAAAGTTCAAGTTCTCTTCTGAATTTTACAAAGAACACAATTCAATTCTAATTTTTCAGAGAAAACAAAAATCTTCCACTTCAGTTCTTTATTTCACAAAGACATAAAGAAATTTAAAGTTCAATTCTAAATTTTTCGGTGGAAGACAGAAAAAGTAATACCATACTTGTGAATATTTTCCCGGAAGATAAAAAGTTCTATTTCAATTTTAAATTTTCTCAATGAAGTGAAGAAAAGTTCAAGTTCTCTTCTGAATTTTCTCAATGAAAAAGAAATTAGTTTTTAATCAATTCTATTTTCCAAATAATATAAAAATTTTCCACTTCGGTTCAGATTTTTCTCGAAGAGATGAAAAATTTTAAAATACTGTTCCAAATTTTGTACAGAAGATAAAAAAGTTCAAGTTCTCTTCGGAATTTTACCAAAGAACACGAATTCAATTCCATTTTCTCTAGAGAAAACCAAAATCTTCCACTTCAGTTCTTTATTTCACAAAGACATAAAGAAATTTAAAGTTCAATTCTAAATTTTTCGGTGGAAGATAGAAAAAGTAATACCATACTTGTGAATATTTTCACGGAAGATAAAAAGTTCTAGTTCAATTTAAAATTTTCTCAACGAAGTGAAGAAAAGCTCAAGTTCTCTACTGAATTTTTCCAAAGAATACAATTCAATTCTAATTTCTCCAGAGAAAATAAAAATCTTCCAGTTAAGTTCTTTTTTTCACAAAGACATAAAGAAATTTAAAGTTCAATTCTAAATTTTTTGGTGGAGGATAGAAAAAGTAATACCATACTTGTGAATATTTTCCCGGAAGATAAAAAGTTCTAGTTAAATTTAAAATTTTCTCAACGAAGTGAAGAAAAATTCAAGTTCTCTTCTGAATTTTACCAAAGAACACAATTCAATTCTAATTTCACCAGAAAAAAATAAAAATCTTCCACTTCAGTTCTTTATTTCGCAAAGACATAAAGAAATTTAAAGTTCAATTCTAAATTTTTCGGTGGAAGATAGAAAAATAATACTATGCTTGTGAATATTTTCCCGGAAGATGAAAAGCTCTAGTTCAATTTAAAGTTTTCTCAACGAAGTGAAGAAAAGTTCAAGTTCTTTTCTGAACTCTACCAAAGAACACAATTCAATTCTAATTTCTCCAGTGAAAATAAAAATCTTCCACTTAAGTTCTTTATTTCACAAGAAAAAGTAATACCATACTTGTGAATATTTTCAAGGAAGATAAAAAGTTCTAGTTCAATTTAAAATTTTCTCAACGATGTCAAGGAAAGTTCAAGTTCTCTTCTGAATTTTCTCAATGAAAAAGAAATTAGTCATTGATCATTTCTATTTTTCCAAATAATATAAAAATTTTCCACTTTAGTTCAGATCTGTCTCGAGGAGATGAAAAATTTAAAATACTCTTCCAAATTTTTCACAGAAGATAAAAAAGTTCAAGTTCTCTTCGGAATTTTACCAAAAAACACAATTCAATTCTAATTTTTCAGAGAAAACAAAAATCTTCCACTTCAGTTCTTTATTTCACAAAGACATAAAGAAATTTAAAGTTCAATTCTAAATTTTTCGGTGGAAGACAGAAAAAGTAATACCATACTTGTGAATATTTTCCCGGAAGATAAAAAGTTCTATTTCAATTTTAAATTTTCTCAATGAAGTGAAGAAAAGTTCAAGTTCTCTTCTGAATTTTCTCAATGAAAAAGAAATTAGTTTTTAATCAATTCTATTTTTCCAAATAATATAAAAATTTTCCACTTCGGTTCAGATTTTTCTCGAAGAGATGAAAAATTTTAAAATACTGTTCCAAATTTTTCACAGAAGATAAAAAAGTTCAAGTTCTCTTCGGAATTTTACCAAAGAACAGAATTCAATTCCATTTTCTCCAGAGAAAACAAAAATCTTCCACTTCAGTTCTCTATTTCACAAAGACATAAAGAAATTTAAAGTTCAATTCCAAATTTTTCGGTGGAAGATAGAAAAAGTAATACCATACTTGTGAATATTTTCACGGAAGATAAAAAGTTCTAGTTCAATTTAAAATTTTCTCAACGAAGTGAAGAAAAGCTCAAGTTCTCTTCTGAATTTTACCAAAGAACACAATTCAATTCTAATTTCTCCAGAGAAAATAAAAATCTTCCAGTTAAGTTCTTTTTTTCACAAAGACATAAATAAATTTAAAGTTCAATTCTAAATTTTTTGGTGGAAGATAGAAAAAGTAATACCATACGTGTGAATATTTTCCCGGAAGATAAAAAGTTCTAGTTCAATTTAAAATTTTCTCAACGAAGTGAAGAAAAATTCAAGTTCTCTTCTGAATTTTACCAAAGAACACAATTCAATTCTAATTTCACCAGAGAAAATAAAAATCTTCCACTTCAGTTCTTTATTTCACAAAGACATAAAGAAATTTAAAGTTCAATTCTAAATTTTTCGGTGGAAGATAGAAAAATAATACTATGCTTGTGAATATTTTCCCGGAAGATGAAAAGCTCTAGTTTAATTTAAAGTTTTCTCAACGAAGTGAAGAAAAGTTCAAGTTCTTTTCTGAACTCTACCAAAGAACACAATTCAATTCTAATTTCTCCAGTGAAAATAAAAATCTTCCACTTAAGTTCTTTATTTCACAAGAAAAAGTAATACCATACTTGTGAATATTTTCACGGAAGATAAAAAGTTCTAGTTCAATTTAAAATTTTCTCAACGATGTCAAGGAAAGTTCAAGTTCTCTTCTGAATTTTCTCAATGAAAAAGAAATTAGTTATTGATCATTTCTATTTTTCCAAATAATATAAAAATTTTCCACTTTAGTTCAGATCTGTCTCGAAGAGATGAAAAATTTAAAATACTGTTCCAAATTTTTCACAGAGGATAAAAAAGTTCAAGTTCTCTTCTGAATTTTACCAAAGAACACAATTCAATTCTAATTTTTCAGAGAAAACAAAAATCTTCCACTTCAGTTCTTTATTTCACAAAGACATAAAGAAATTTAAAGTTCAATTCTAAATTTTTCGGTTGAAGACAGAAAAAGTAATACCATACTTGTGAATATTTTCCCGGAAGATAAAAAGTTCTATTTCAATTTTAAATTTTCTCAATGAAGTGAAGAAAAGTTCGAGTTCTCTTCTGAGTTTTCTCAATGAAAAAGAAATTAGTTTTTAATCAATTCTATTTTTCCAAATAATATAAAAATTTTCCACTTCGGTTCAGATTTTTCTCGAAGAGATGAAAAATTTTAAAATACTTTTCCAAATTTTTCACAGAAGATAAAAAAGTTCAAGTTCTCTTCGGAATTTTACCAAAGAACACAATTCAATTCCATTTTCTCCAGAGAAAACAAAAATCTTCCACTTCAGTTCTTTATTTCACAAAGACATAAAGAAATTTAAAGTTCAATTCTAAATTTTTCGGTGGAAGATAGAAAAAGTAATACCATACTTGTTAATATTTTCACGGAAGATAAAAAGTTCTAGTTCAATTTAAAATTTTCTCAACGAAGTGAAGAAAAGTTCATGTTCTCTACTGAATTTTACCAAAGAACACAATTCAATTCTAATTTCTCCAGAGAAAATAAAAATCTTCCAGTTAAGTTCTTTTTTTCACAAAGACATAAAGAAATTTAAAGTTCAATTCTAAATTTTTTGGTTGAGGATAGAAAAAGTAATACCATACTTGTGAATATTTTCCCAGAAGATAAAAAGTTCTAGTTCAATTTAAAATTTTCTCAACGAAGTGAAGAAGAATTCAAGTTCTCTTCGGAATTTTAACAAAGAACACAATTCAATTCTAATTTCACCAGAGAAAACAAAAATCTTCCACTTCAGTTCTTTACTTCACAAAGACATAAAGAAATTTAAAGTTCAATTCTAAGTTTTTCGGTGGAAGATAGAAAAATAATACTATGCTTGTGAATATTTTCCCGGAAGATGAAAAGCTCTAGTTCAATTTAAAGTTTTCTCAACGAAGTGAAGAAAAGTTCAAGTTCTTTTCTGAACTCTACCAAAGAACACAATTCAATTCTAATTTCTCCAGTGAAAATAAAAATCTTCCACTTAAGTTCTTTATTTCACAAGAAAAAGTAATACCATACTTGTGAATATTTTCAAGGAAGATAAAAAGTTCTAGTTCAATTTAAAATTTTCTCAACGATGTCAAGGAAAGTTCAAGTTTTCTTCTGAATTTTCTCAATGAAAAAGAAATTAGTCATTGATCATTTCTATTTTTCAAAATAGTATAAAAATTTTCCACTTTAGTTCAGATCTGTCTTGAAAAGATGAATAATTTAAAACACTGTTCCAAATTTTTCACAGAAGATAAAAAAGTTCAAGTTCTCATCGGAATTTTACCAAAGAACACAATTCAATTCTAATTTCTCAGAGAAAACAAAAATCTTCCACTTCAGTTCTTTATTTCACAAAGACATAAAGAAATTTAAAGTTCAATTCAATTTTTTCGGTGGAAGATAGAAAAAGTAATAGCATACTTGTGAATATTTTCCTGGAAGATAAAAAGTTCTAGTTCATTTTCAAAATTTCTCAACAAAGTGAAGAAAAGTTCAAATTCTCTTCTGATTTTTACAAAAGAACACACTTCATTTATAATTTCACCATAGAAAATAAAAATCTTACACTTTAGTTCATTATTTCACAAAGACATAAAGAAATTTAAAGTTCAATTCTAAATTTTTCGGTGGAAGATAGAAAAAGTAATACCAGACTTGTGAATATTTTCACGGAAGATAAAAAATACTAGTTCAATTTAAAATTTTCTCAACGAAGTGAAGAAAAGCTCAAGTTCTCTTCTGAATTTTACCAAAGAACACACTTCAATTGTAATTTCTCCAAAGAAAATAAAAATCTTCCACTTCAGTTTTAAGTTCCCCAAAGAAATAAAGAAATTTAAAGTTCTATTCTAAATTTTTAGATGAAAGATAGAAAAAGTAATACTATGATTGTGATTATTTTCCATGAAGATCAAAAGTTTCACTTTATTTATAATTTTTCTTAAATTCAGTTCGGATTTTTCTCAAAGAGATGAAAAATTTAAAGTTCTGTTCCAAATTTTTTCATAGAAGATAGAAAAATTTATACATTGATTGTGAATATTCAACATGAAGATAAGGAACTCCACTTTAATTCTGAGTTTTCTCGAAAAAGTGCAAAATGTTCAAGTTCTCTTCTGAATTTTCTTAAAGAAGAGAAAAAAGTTAGCTCAATTCTGAATTTTACCAATGAAAATGGAAAAAACCTTCCACTTCAGTTCTTAATTTCTCAAAGACATAAAAAATTTTAAGTTCAGTTCTAAATTTTTCTGTAGAAGATAGGAAAAGTTATACTATGATTGTCATTATTTTCCAGTGAAGATAGAAAGTTTCACTTTAATTCTAATTTTCTTAAATTCAGTTCTGATTTTTTGCAAAGAGATAAAAAATTTAAAGTTCTGTTCCAAATTTTTTCATAGAAGATAGAAAAAGTTATACATTGATTTTGAATATTCGACATGAAGATAAGGTGCATCACTTTAATTGTGAGTTTTCTCGAAGAAGTGCAAAATGTTCAGTTCTCTTCTGAATTTTCTTAAAGAAGAGAAAAAAGTTAGCTCAATTCTGAATTTTACCAATGAAAATGAAAAAAGCTTCCACTTCAGTTCTTAATTTCTCAAAGACATAAAAAATTCAAAGTTCTCTTCTAATTTTTCCAAGAAAATAAAAGGTTCCACTTCAGTTCTGGTTTTTTCTCAAAGAGATGAAAAATTGAAAGTTCTATTCTAATTTTAAATTAAATTTTAGCTCCTTTGTCTTATGGATTTACCCCTCAAATTTTTAAATTAGAAAATGAGTGACTCGTTCTATTATTAAATACAATCGTTCAAACTCGTTCATCTAACCTCCAAAACAAGAGGTTCGGTTAGGTATAAATAAATATTAATAAATAAATAGAAACATTTCTACATGTTTAAGTTAGGTTAGGTTAGGTTAACTTATCTTCAGGTCGCATGTTAAGTTATCCTAACCTTTTCTGGCGAGTATGGTTAGGTTAGGTTTGGCTAGATTAAGTTAGGTTAGATTAGGTTAGGTTAAGTTAGGTTAGGTTAGCCTACGTACGCTTCACTTAGGTTAGCTTAGGTTGGGTGAGAAACAGGCAAATCTTTCGGTGTATGATTAGGTTAGGTTAGATTAAGTTAGGTTAGGTTAAGTTAGGTTAGGCTAGGCTAGCCTACGTACGTGAGCGTACGTAGGCTAACCTAGCCTAACCTAACTTAACCTAACCTAACTTAATCTAACCTAACCTAATCATACACCTAACTTTTTGCCTGTCTCTCACCTAACCTAAGCTAACCTAAGTGAAGCGTACGTAGGCTAATCTAACCTAACTTAACCTAACCTAATCTAACATAACTTAATCTAGAATAACTTAACCTAACCATACTCGCCGGAAAAGGTTAGGTTAACTTATCATGAGCCCTCATGATAAGTTAACCTAACCTAACCTAATTTAAACATGTAGAAATGTTTCTATTTATTTATTAATATTTATTTATACCTAACTTATTGTTTTGGAGGTTAGATGAACGAGTTTGAACGATTGTCTTTAATAATATAACGAGTCACTCATTTTCTAATTTAGAAATTTTAGGGGTAAATCCATAAGATAAAGGAGCTAAAATTTAATTTAAAATTAGAATAGAACTTTAAATTTTTCATCTCTTTGAGAAAAAACCTGAACTGAAGTGGAACCTTTTTATTTTCTTGGAAAAATTAGAAGAGAACTTTGAATTTCTTATGTCTTTGAGAAATTAAGAACTGAAGTGGAAGCTTTTTTCATTTTCGTTGGCAAAATTCAGAATTGAGCTAACTTTTTTCACTTCTTTAAGAAAATTCAGAAGAGAACTTGAACATTTTGCACTTCTTCGAGAAAACTCAGAATTAAAGTGATGCTCCTTATCTTCATGTCGAATATTCAAAATCAATGTATAACTTTTTCTATCTTCTATGAAAAAAGTTGGAACAGAACTTTAAATTTTTCATCTCTTTGCAAAAAATCGGAACTGAATTTAAGAAAATTAGAATTAAAGTGAAACTTTTTATCTTCACTGGAAAATAATCACAATCATAGTATAACTTTTCCTATCTTCTACAGAAAAATTTAGAACTGAACTTTAAATTTTGTATGTCTTTGAGAAATTAAGAACTGAAGTAAAATTCAGAATTGAGCTAACTTTTTTCTCTTCTTTAAGAAAATTCAGAAGAGAACTTGAAAATTTTGCACTTCTTCGAGAAAACTCAGAATTAAAGTGGAGTTCCTTATCTTCATGTTGTATATTCACAATCAATGTAAAACTTTTTCTATCTTCTATGAAAAATTTGGAACATAACTTTAAATTTTTCATCTCTTTGAGAAAAATCCGAACTGAATTTAAGAAAAATTATAAATAACGTGAAATTTTTGATCTTCATGGAAAATAGTCACAATCATAGTATTACTTTTTTTATCTTCCATTTAAAAATTTAGAATAGAACTTTAAATTTCTTTATTTCTTTGGGGAACTTAAAACGGGCGTGGAAGATTTTTATTTTCTCTGGAGAAATTAGAATTGAGGTGTGTTCTTTGGTAAAGTTCAGAAGAGAACTTGAACTTTTCTTCACTTCGTTGAGAAAATTTTAAATTGAACTAGAACTTTTATCTTCCGGGAAAATATTCACAAGTATGGTATTACTTTTTCTATCTTCTACCGAAAAATTTAGAATTGAACTTTAAATTTCTTTATGTCCTTGTGAAATAAAGAACTGAAGTGGAAGATTTTTATTTTCTCTGGTGAAATTAGAATTTAATTGTGTTCTTTAGTAAAATTCAGAAGAGAACTTGAACTTTTCTTCACTTCGTTGAGAAAATTTAAAATTGAACTAGAACTTTTTCTCTTCCGGGAAAATATTCACAAGTATGGTATTACTTTTTCTATCTTCCACCGAAAAATTTAGAATTGAACTTTAAATTTCTTTATGTCTTTGTGAAATAAAGAACTGAAGTGGAAGATTTTTGTTCTCTCTGGAGAAATTAGAACTGAATTGTGTTCTTTGGTAAAATTCCGAAGAGAACTTGAACTTTTTTATCTTCTGTGAAAAATTTGGAACAGTATTTTAAATTTTTCATCTCTTCGAGACACATCTGAACTAAAGTGGAAAATTTTTATATTATTTGGAAAAATAGAAATGATCAATGACTAATTTCTTTTTCATTGAGAAAATTCAGAAGAGAACTTGAACTTTCCTTGACTTCGTTGAGAAAATTTTAAATTGAACTAGAACTTTTTATCTTCCGTGAAAATATTCACAAGTATGATATTACTTTTTCTTGTGAAATAAAGAACTTAAGTGGAAGATTTTTATTTTCACCGGAGAAATTAGAATTGAATTGTATTCTTTGGTAAAGTTCAGAAGAGAACTTGAACTTTTCTTCACTTCGTTGAGAAAATTTTAAATTGAACTAGAACTTTTCATCTTCCGGGAAAACATTCAAAAGTATGGTATTACTTTATCCATCTTCCACCGAAAAATTTAGAATTGAACTTTAAATTTCTTTATGTCTTTGTGAAATAAAGAACTGATGTGGAAGATTTTTATTTTCTTTGGTTAAATTAGAATTGAATTATGTTCTTTGGTAAAATTCAGAAGAGAACTTGAACATTCCTTCTCTTATTTTAGAAAATTTTAAATTTAACGAAATTGTTATCTTACATTAAAATATTCACAAGTATGGTATTAATTTTAATATCTTCCACCGAAAAATTTAGAATTGAACTTTAAATTTCTTTATGTCTTTGTGAAATAAAGAACTGAAGTGGAAGATTTTTGTTTTCTCTGGAGAAATTATAATTGAATTGTGTTCTTTGGTGAAATTCCGAAGAGAACTTGAACTTTTTTATCTTCTGTGAAAAATTCGGAATAGTATTTTAAATTTTTTCATCACTTTGAGAAAAATCTGAACCGAAGTGGAAAATTTTTATATTATTTGGAAAAAGAGAATTGACTAAAAACTAATTCCTTTTTCATTGAGAAAATTCAGAAGAGAACTTGAACTTTTCTTCACTTCATTGAGAAAATTTAAAATTGAAATAGAACTGCTTATCTTTCGAGAAAATATTCACAGCTATGATATAACTTTTTCTATCTACTATGGAAAAATTTAGAATTTGTAAAATTGGTTTAAGAAGCAAATTAAGAAAAGAACTTGTTCTGAAAAGATACAATAAAACCTTTTGAAAAGTATTGCTTGATCTTGGGGTGTGCAAAAAAGTCGTAAAGTCAAGTTGTGGGGAAAAAGATAAGTACTTCAACTTGTAAAATGGGTTTGGGAAGAAAATTACGTAAAGAACTTGTTCTGAAAAGATATAATAAAGCCTTTTGAAAAGTACTGCTTGATGTTGGGGTATTCGAAAAGCCTTTTAGTAAAGTTGTGGGGGAAAAGATGAGAACTTCAACTTTAAAATTGGTTTAGGAAGGACATTACGTAAAGAACTTGTTCTTAAAAGATAATAAAGTCTTTGAAAAATACTGCTTGGTGTTGGAGCATTCAAAAAGCTGTAAAGTAAAGTTGAGGGTGAAACGGATGAATACTTCAACTTGTAAAATGGGGTTAGGAATGACATTAAGAAAATAACTTGTTCTGAAATGCCATTTGAAAAGTATTGATTGGTGTTGGAGCATTCAAAAAGCTGCAAAGTAAAGTTGTGGGTGAAAAGGATGGATACTTCAACTTGTGAAATGGGTTTAGGAATGACATTAAGAAAATAACTTGTTCTGAAATGCCCTTTGAAAAGTATTGCTTGGTGTTGGAGCATTCAAAAAGGCAGTATAGTAAAGTTGTGGATGAAAAGGATGGGTACTTCAACTTGTAAAATGTGTTTAGGAAGGACAGTAAGAAAAGAAATTGTTCTGAAATGCCTTTTGAAAAGTATTGCATGGTGTTGGAGCATTCAAAAAGCTGTAAAGTAAAGTCGTGTGTAAAAAGGATGGGTACTTAAATTTTTAAAATGGGTTTAGAATGAACATTAAGAAAAGAAGTTGCTCTGAAATGTGTTTTGAAAAGTATTGCTGGGTGTTGGTGAACTCAAGAAGCAGTATAGTAAAGTTTTGGGTGAAAAGGATGGGCACTTTAACTTGTAAAATTGGTTTAGGATGAACATTATGAAAATAAATTGTTCTGAAATGCCTTTTGAAAAGAATTGCTTGGTGTTGAAGTATCTAAAAAGCTGTAAAGTAAAGTTGTGGTGAAATGGATGGGTTCTTCAATTTTTAAAATAGGTTTAGAAGGTACATTATAAAAAAGAAGTTATTGTGAAATGCCATTTGATAAGTATTGCTTGGTGTTGGGGCACTCAAAAAGCTGTAAAGTAAAGTTGTGGGTGAAAAGGATTGGTTCTTCAACTTGTAAAAGGGGTTTAGGAATGACATTAAAAAAATAACTTGTTCTGAAAAGCCCTTTGAAAATATTGCTTGATGTTGGGGTATTCGAAAAGCCTTATAGTAAAGTTTTGGGGGAAAGATGAGTACTTCAACTTTAAAATTGGTTTAGGAAGGAAATTACGTAAAGAACTTGTTCTGAAATGCCTTTTGAAAAATACTGCTTGGTGTTGGAGCATTCAAAAAGCTGTAAAGTAAAGTTGAGGGTGAAAAGGATGGATACTTCAACTTGTAAAATGTGGTTAGGAGTAACATTAGGAAAATAACTGGTTCTGAAATGCCATTTGAAAAGTATTGCTTGGTGTTGGAGCATTCAAAAAGCTGTAAAGTAAAGTTGTGGATGAAAAGGATGGGTACTCCAACTTGTAAAATGGGTTTTGGAAGGACATTAAGAAAATAAATTGTTCTGAAATGCCTTTTGAAAAGTATTGCTTGGTGTTGGAGCATTCAAAAAGCTGTAAAGTAAAGTCGTGTGTAAAAAGGATGGCTACTTCAATTTTTAAAATGGGTTTAGAATGAGCATTAAGAAAAGAAGTTGCTCTGAAATGTCTTTTGAAAAGCAATGCTGGGTGTTGGTGAATTCAAGAAGCAGTATAGTAAAGTTGTGGGTGAAAAGGATGGGTACTTTAACTTGTAAAATTGGTTTAGGATGGACATTAAGAAAATAAATTGTTCTGAAATGCCATTTGAAAAGAATTGCTTGGTGTTGAAGTATCTAAAAAGCTGTAATGTAAAGTTGTGGTGAAATGGATGGGTTCTTGAATTTTTAAAATAGGTTTAGAAGGTACATTAAAAAAAAGAACTTATTGTGAAATGCCATTTGATAAGTATTGCTTGGTGTTGGGGCACTCAAAAAGCTGTAAAGTAAAGTTGTGGGTGAAAAGGATTGGTATTTCAACTTGTAAAATGGGTTTAGGAATGACATTAAGAAAATAACTTGTTCTGAAAAGCCCTTTGAAAATATTGCTTGATGTTGGGGTATTCGAAAAGCCTTATAGTAAAGTTTTGGGGGAAAAGATGAGTACTTCAACTTTAAAATTGGTTTAGGAAGGAAATTACGTAAAGAACTTGTTCTGAAATGCCTTTTGAAAAATACTGCTTGGTGTTGGAGCATTCAAAAAGCTGTAAAGTAAAGTTGAGGGTGAAAAGGATGGATACTTCAACTTGTAAAATTGGTTTAGGAAAAAAATTAAGTAAAGTACGTGTTCTGAAATGCACTTTGAAAAGTATTGCTTGGTGTTGGGACACTCAAAAAGATGTAAAGTAAAGTTGTTGGTGTAAAGGATGGATACTGCAAATTGTAAAATGGGTTTTGGAAGTACATTAAGAAAATAACTTGTTCTGAAATGTCCTTTGAAAAGTATTGTTTGGTGTTGGAGCATTCAAAAAGGCAGTATAGTAAAGTTGTGGATGAAAAGGATGGGTACTTCAACTTGTAAAATGGGTTTAGGAAAAACATTAAGAAAAGAAATTGTTCTGAAATGCCTTTTGAAAAGTATTGCATGGTGTTGGAGCATTCAAAAAGCTGTAAAGTAAAGTCGTGTGTAAAAAGGATGGCTACTTCAATTTTTAAAATGGGTTTAGAATGAACATTAAGAAAAGAAGTTGCTCTGAAATGTCTTTTGAAAAGTATATCTGGGTGTTGGTGCACTCAAGAAGCAGTATAGTAAAGTTGTGGGTGAAAAGGATGGGTACTTCAACTTGTAAAATGGGTTTAGGATGGACATTATGAAAAGAACTTGCTCTGAAATGTCTTTTGAAAAGTATTGCTTAGTGTTGAGGTATCTAAAAAGCTGTAAAGTAAAGTTGTGGCGAAGTGGATGGGTTCTTCAATTTGTAAAATAGGCTTGGAGGTACTTTATAAAAAAGAACTTATTGTGAAATGCCATTTGAAAAGTATTGCTTGGTGTTGGTGCACTCAAAAAGCTGTAAATTAAAGTTGTAGGTGAAAAGGATTGGTACTTCAACTTTTAAAATGGGTTTAGGAATGACATTAAGAAAATAACTTTTTCTGAAATGCCCTTTGAAAAGTATTGCTTGGTGTTGGAGCATTCAAAAAGGCAGTATAGTAAAGTTGTGGGTGAAAAGGACGGGTACTTCAACTTGTAAAATGGGTTTAGGAACGATATTAAGAAAAGAAAGTGTTCTGAAATGCCTTTTGAAAAGTATTGCTTGGTGTTGGAGCATTCTAAAAATCTGCAAAGTAAAGTTGTGGGTGAAAAGGATGGGTAATTAAAATTGTAAAATGGGTTTAGGAAGGACATTAAGAAAATACCTGGTTCTGAAATGCCTTTGAACAGTATTGCTTGGTGTTGGAGCATTCAAAAAGCTGTAAAGTAAAGTTGTGGATGTAAAGGATGGGTACTGCAACTTGTAAAATGGGTTTAGGATGGACATTAAGAAAATAAATTGTTCTGAAATGCTTTTTGAAAAGTATTGCTGGGTATTGGAGCATTCAAAAAGCTGTAGATTAAAGTTGTGGGTGTAAAGAATGAATACTACAACTTGTAAAATTGGTTTATGAATGACATTATGAAATGAACTTGTTCTGAAATGCACTTTGAAAAGTATTCCTTGGTGTTGGGCATTCAAAAAGCTGTAAAGTAAAGTTTTGGGTGAAAAGGATGGGAACTTCAACTTGTAAAATGGGTTTAGGCTGGACATTATGAAAAGAACTTGTTCTGAAATGCCCTTTGAAAAGTATTGCTTGGTGTTGGAGTATTCAAAAGACTTCGCCTGGAAACAATTTCTCGGAAACGTGTTCTCCCTGGGGATTCCATGCCCATATTTAGTGCCCCGTCACGACTGACAAACCACTACTGAAATATTCCAACTGTCGATTACGTCATTCTATGCCTATATATGGATTCCCGTCATGACCTCCTGATAGGGTTCTACCGATTACGTAATCGATTTTTCAGAAACCTAACTGTCTTAGGCGATTACGTCATTCCATGTCTATATATGGATTCCCGTCATGATTTCCTGATAGGGTTCTATCGATTATGTAATCAATTTCTCAGAAACCCAACTGTCCTAGTCGATTACGTCATTCTATGACCTTATATGGACTCCCGTCATGACCTTCTGATAGGGTTCTACCGATTATGCAATCAATTTCTCAGAAATCCATTTTTCCTAGTTGATTACGTCATTCTAAGCCCATAAATGGATTCCCGTCATGAGCTCCTGATAGGGTTCTACCGATTATGTAATTTCACCCAAATAACCCCTAATCGTAATTTCAGCGTGTTCCTTTTGTTTTGGTATCCCTGTGCTGTCGCATTTCAAATTACTAAGAAACCCTTTCGTGAATCAATGATTCCCCTTAGAAACAACAAATTAATTCTCCTTTCGTGAATCAATAATTCTCCTTAGAAACAACAAATTAATTCCCTTTTCGCTACGAATTAATAAATCATGACATCATCTGTCAGACATTAATAAACATTCGCTCGGAAACAATTCTCTTTGGAAATACATCAAAGACATTAATTAACTTGATGTCATCTGTCAGACATTAATTAACTTCCCCGGAAACAATTCTGACAGGTGAAGTCAAGATTGATTGATTATGCAATCATTCTCACTAGGGACTCTATGCCCATATATGGAGTCCCGTCAGCATTAAACTAAATTGTAGATGGCAGCAGGGGTGAGCAATAGGATCAATAGGGGCCATTCTACTGTTTTTATTGAAAGCGTAGAAACTTCAAAAGGGCTCATTCAATTGAAAATTGAAAGGGCTAGTGTCTTTTTAATAGTTAAAAGTGATTGGACCATTTTCCCAAGCACATCAAATCAAAATTTTGAGGTATCCATTTTGTTCAACGTAGTTGAAAGTTCATGAAATTAGGTCTTTTAGGATGATAACCCCCTCAGAGCCCTCAGTGCAAGGGTTTTAAGTTATGCCCTGGGGCATATAAAGTTTTTATTGAAAGTTGTTATAGAAATTTCAAAAAGGGCTCATTTGATTGGAAATTTAAATTGCCCTTTTTAATAGTCGAAAGTGAGTGAAGAGTAAATAACCCCCCTCTTACGCCCACCATTTCCCCAAAAACACTCAATCAAAGTTTAAAGATAGCCATTTTGGCTATATAGCCATTGAAAAATACAAATTAATGTGTATTGTCAGTTTAATATACACATACTGATATTTAGTAATCAAAATGTTAATATTATTTGATTTATTTATATTTATAAAAGTTATAAAAGTAAAAAAATTTATATTTTTTCAGTAGAATACAAATTTTGTTCTGGCTTTGGGAAGGCATAGGGGTTTTGCGCCCAACTTATGTTAACTTCTGGTCGTTTTAAAGTTTGACCCGGTTGTTTATTGTAATTTCTGTTCGTTTTGGGTTTCATTTATTTATCGATGCTGATTTTTGGTAGTTTCACGTGTAGTAGATTATTTGATTTTTTTTTTTTGCTCATTTTTTGTTTAATGGAGTTCTTTACTTTTCAATGGAAAATTTATTTTGTGGAAATTTATTTTATGGTGATCATTGGTAGGTTTACGCTTATTGGTAAGATAATTTGAATTTTTTGCTCATTTTTGTTTTAATGGAGCTCTTTATTTTTCTTTGAAAAACTTGTTCTGGGATTTTTTTTTTATAACTAAAAAATTAAGTGAATGTCTTTAAGAAAAAAGTTGTTTTTTTAAGGGGCCATATTACTCCCTTAAAGAAAGGGTTTCACGAGGACACTATCCTTGCTCATTGTCATCTGGCTGGTCATGAATCATTCAAATTTGTCCAAACTCGATAATGCTATGAAATAACCGTGTTTTTTCTATTCTTTCAGAATATCCAATGCACATATCCCGACACTTAAAAAGACACTTAAACTTATAATTTTTGTTCGAATGATCCCTCTTCCCATCTTCTAGGCCTTTGGTTTGTTAGAATAACCCCCATGAAAAGCATTTGGCATTGAAACATACTCCTTTTCGTATCTTAACTCCCCCCCCTATACAAAGATCTACCACCCCTCCTTAATAAGAGATCACTGTATTATGAAGCACATTACTTAAGTTAATTAAAGGATTAAAATAATCCTAATAGTTAATTCAAGGATTAAGTTAATTAAAGGATAAAATAATATGTTTTGATTGGAAATTGAAATTGCTAGTGCCCATTTTAATAGTTGAAAGTGATTGGAAGGCAACTAACACCCCTACCACTCCCACCATTTATCTAAACACATCCAATCAAAATTTTGAGATACCCATTTCGTTCAAAGTAGTTGAAGGTCCGGAAATTATATATTTGAGTATGACACGCCCCCCCCCAACCCTCAGGGTAAGGGTTGTAAGTTATTCCCTGGGGGCAAATAAGGTTGTTATTGAAAGCTTTGTCGTAGAAACTTGAAAAAGTGCTCATTCGATGGGAAGTTCAAAGGGCTAGTGCCCTTTTTAGTAGTCAAAAGTGATTGGAGGGCAACTAACCCCCCTCTCACGCCGACCTTTTCCCAAACACATCCAATCAAAATTTTTAGATAGCCATTTTGTTAAATGTATTTAAAAGTTTTAGAAATTAGGTCTTTGAGGCTGATAACCCCCCCCCAGAACCCTCGCAGCAAGGGTTGTAAGTTATGCCCTGGGGGCATATAAGGTTTTTATAGAAAGTGCTGTCGTAGAAACTTCAAAAATGGCTCATTCGATTGGAAATTGAAAGGACTAGTGCCCATTTTAATATTCAGAAGTGATTGGAGGGCAACTAAATCCGTCCTCTCACGCCCACCATTTCCCCAAAGACATCCAATCAAAATTTTTAGATGGCAATTTTATTCAAAATAGTTGAAAGTTCTGGAAATTAGGCTTTTGAGGATGACACCCCCCGGACCTCAGGGCAAGGTTTGTAGGTTATGGCCTGGGGGCACATAAGGTTTTTATTGAAAGTGTTGTCGTAGAAACTTCAAAAGGGCTCGTTCGATTGGAAATTGAAAGGGCTAAACCCTTTTTTATAGTTGAAAGTGATTGAAGAGCAACTAACGCCCCTCTCACGCCGACATTTCCCCAAACACATTCCTCAAAACCCCTATGCCTTCCCAAGGCCAGAACATAAATTGCACTTTACTGAAAAAATACAAATGAATGTGCATTGTCAGTTGAATATACATATACTGATATTTAATAATCAAAATGTTAATATTTGATTTATTAAAGTTATAAAAGTAAAAACATTTATATTTGTTCAGTAAAGTGCAAATTATATTCTGGCCTTGGGAAGTCATAGGAGTTTTGAGCCCTACTCATGTTAATTTCTGCTCGTTTTGAGTTTAATTCGGTTATTTATTGTAATTTCTGTTCGTTTTGTGTTTCATTTATTTATCGATACTGATTTGCGGTAGTTTCATGCTTGGTAGATTATTTGTTTTATTTTTGCTCATTTTGGTTTAATGGAGTTCTTGACTTTTCTTTGAAAAATTTATTTTGTGGAAATTTTTTTAAATTATTTATTACTAAGAGCTTATTCAACAAAACTACTATTCATCAAAAATTCGAGTAAATAATGAAATCTTGTCCAACATTTTACTTACAATCCAATGTTTTGGATGCTCAAACAGAAAACTAAAAAAGTGGGGAGCTACCAAAAAATTTAGAGGTATTGGTACATAGATTTTAACGAGTCTTGGCTTTTACCCTTCCCCGGGAAAATACCTGCGGAGAATATCCCCGGAAAATACCCCCCGCAGAAAATACCCACCGCGAAAAATCTGCCCCCGGAAAATATCCCCCCGCGGAAAATACACCCCTGCGATATACTTCCTCACTGAAAATAACCCATCTGTGGAAAATGTGGCCCACTGGAAAACACCCCCTGCGAAAAACATCCCCCCCCTGAAAATACCCCCACCCCCCGCCACTGGTTGGACTCTAATCACTTTCGACTTATAAGAAAGGACTAGAACTCACAATTTTTGATCGAATGAATATCTTCCAAAGTCTCTACGACTATGAGGCGGAGGTGGGGAGGAGGAAGGGGCAGGACCCCTCCAATACGTGATAAATTTTGTTCATTTTGAGGATTAATGTTATTCTTTACTTTCAAAATAACAGCGTAGATCAGAAATATTCCCAGAAAATTACAAAGGATTAAATTTCAATTTATCATCTTTGATGCGATTTTTAAAGTTTTTGTGCCCCCCCCCCCTCCCTCGAAAAAAATAAACTCACAAACAAAAGTTCTGGATACAGCCCTGGGGATTAGAGATCAATTTTTACTTCCACCCTCCCTTCGTCTCTCCCTTAGAGCTAAATCTGTTTTCAAACAGTTCGTGGTAACGAACTGTAAGTAAGGAGCGACCCAGCTCAATAGTAACCGAAACTCTAAAAAACAGAATTTTGATTCCAATAGATACAGCAAAAGAATCAGATTTTAATGCTGATTTTAAATATATGCGTTTCATCAAGTTTAGTCCCATCCATCAAAAGTTAGGCGCATGAGAAAATTTGGCTGATTTTAAAAAAAAGTTGGAAAGACCCCCTAAAATTTATAGAACCTTAATGAAACCTTACTGAAAATCACACCATCAGATTCAGCGCATCAGAGAACCCTACTGTAGAGGTTTCAAGGTCCTGTCTGCAAAAATGTGGAATTTTGTATTTTTTGCCAGAAGAAAGATCACGGATGCGTGTTTATTTGTTTTTTTTTTTTTTCCCAGAGGTGATCGTATTGACCCAGTTGTCCTAGAATATCGAGGGAGGGCTCATTGGAACGGAAATTAAAAGTTCTAGTGCCCTTTTTAAGTGAGCAAAAAAAATGGAGGGCATGCTAGGCCCCCTCCCACACTCATTTTTTTCCCAAAGTCACCCGATCAAAGTTTTGAGATAGCCATTTTGTTCAGCATGGTCAAAAATATGATAGCCATGTCTTTTAGGATGACTTAATCCCCAAAGTCCCCGGGGGGAGGGCTGAAAGTTATGAACTTTACCCAATGTTAACATATGGTATTGGTTATTGTGAAGTATGCAGACGTTTTCAGGGGGATTTTTTCTGGTAGTGGGGGGGATGGGTCGGGGGTAAGTGGGAGGATCTTTACAAGGAGGAAGTTTTAATGTGGGAAGGAATATTGCTATGAAGGGGAACATTGCAAGTTACGTATATTTATTACCAATAAAAACGTTCGTAAATAAAATTAAACAGCGTTCAAGAAAGCCATTTAACCAAATAAAAGTAAAATTAATATGCAAATTTGGTGTTGATTATTCATGTACGGTGAGCCAAAATCAAAACCTGCATTAATTCAAAAACGTTCAAAAATTAAATAAAAAAACAAGTTTTTTTAACTGAAAGTAAGGAGCGACGTTAAAACTTAAAACGAACAGAAATTATTCCGTATATGAAAGGGGCTGTCCCCTCCTCAACGCCTAGCTCTTTACGCTAAGTTTGACTTTCCCACAACTCTATTTTTTTAAACAATAAAAATTTTAGCGTAAAGAGCGAGGCGTTGAGGAGGGGACAGCCCCTTTCATATACGGAATGATTTCTGTTCGTTTTAAGTTTTAAGGTCGCTCCTTACTTTCAGTAAATTTTTTTTTTTATTTAATTATCTGAAGGCTCGATGAGATTTGGAACGTTTTGGCACTAAAATGCACGTTTTCGGGTATCTCCCTCCCTCCCTAGCTAGCCGAAATATTTTTAAAGTCTAAACAACATTCACTGTCTTAGGTAACTTAACTTAAAAGTAACGAGAAGAGTAACATTAACACCAAAAATGAGCAAAACTTATTCCATATAAGAGGGGGACTGCCACTTCCCCATCCCCACCTCCACCTCATGGTCACAGTACTTCTTTTTTTATAAGTCAAAAGTGATTGGAGACAACCCAGCAAGGGGAGAGGGGGGAATTTTCTGGGGGGTATTTCCTGCAGGGAATCGTATTCCGTGGGTAAGGGGGTAATTTCCGCGGAGGTATTTTCAGCAAGGGGGGGGGGGGAATTTTCTGCGGGGGTATCTTCCAGGGGTATGTTTTCGGGGGGGACGCTGGATCCCACATTACAGCTAAAAGTACCTCTCAATGTCTCTTCTGAAGAACATCTGGAATTATTCAAGGGGATATGGGTAGGAATTATCTAGGGTGAACTCTTCGGGGGGGATTTTCCGTGACCAAGCAACGAAGATAATCTTAAAAACAAAAGGTATGTGGTCAATTGAAAAAAAAGGACAACAGGAATATTTTTTCTGTATCCAAAAAGGCGTGAAACTACCAATCGATTTACAAGTATTATATACATACACTTTAACAGCAATAAAACACTTTCAATTTCCCTTCTAATGAACACCTTGGAATATCTAGGGGGAATATGGGTGGGAATTTTCCAAGGGGGAATCTTCCACGGGGGGATATACCGAGGGTAGGGGGGGGATACTCCGGCTCTTTGATACAACAACGAAGATAATTTTAACAACAACAAGTACGTGACTAATTGAAAAAAGAAAAAAGAAAATGAATAACAAGAATATTTTGCCTGTATCTAAAAATGCGCCCTCGGTGTTGAAAAAGGAAAATGCTGCAACATAACAACTTAAAAAGAAAATATTGTAAATCAAAGAAGAATAAAAGGAAAATGATCAAACCGATGTACACAAAATTGCCACTTCATGACCAAGCCAGGAAAGAACGGGTCAATATATAAACTTGACATTTTTTTTCCTTCTGGCCTAACACCCATCGTTTTTCTAAAGATATTTTTTTGTCATGGTTAGCCAGTTTCTTCCAAAAGTTTTGGAAGAAATTCTACAGAACACACCGGAAGGAATACACCGGGAGAAATTTTCAGTGGGGGTATACGCCGAGGGAGGGGGTGACATGCCGACTCCCATTGAAACATCAGAGAACATTATTGTGGAGGTCGTAATGACTTCAGCCATGACCAAGTCATGCAGAACTTCTATCTACATGAACAATAACACCCGTCTCTGTTCACCCAAATTTCCTTAGTAAAATTAATATTAAGAACTTATTCAACAAAACTACTGTTCATCGAAAATATTGAATAAATAATCAAATCTTGTCGAACATTTTACTTACAACCCAATATTTAAATTCTCAAGCAGAGAACTGAAAAGCGGGAACTATAAACCAATATACAAATTAGTATTAGCACATACACTTTAAAAGCAATAAAAATAAAAAAAAATATTCAATTTCCCTTCTAATGAACACCTTGGATTATCCAGGGGGAATATTGGTGGGAGTTTTCCAGGGAGATTTTTTGGGGGAAATTTCCCGTGGAGGGACCCTTCCATGGGGGGATACAGTGGGGGAAATGCCGGCTTGCTGACAAAGCAACGTAGATAATCTTAAAAACAACAGGTACCCAATTGACCAATTGAAAAAAGAAAATGGATAACAAGAATATTTTGCTTGTATCCAAAAGGCTTTCTCGGCGTTGAAAAAGGAAAATGCCGCAACATAACAACTTAAAAAGAAAAAATTGTAAATCAAAAAGAATAAAAAGGAAATGATCAATCCGATATATACAAAATTGCTACTCCATGACCAAGACAGGTAAGAACAGGGTCAATATATACTTGACATTTTTTTTCCTACTGGCCTAACGCCCTTCGTTTCATAAAGATTTTCTTTTTTTTGTCATTGTTAGCCGGTTTCTTCCAAACTTTTTGGAAGAAACTTCACAGTTCGTGGTAACGGACTGCAAGTAAGATGCGACTCAGCTCAGTAGTAACCAAAACTCTAAAAAGGGATTTTGATAAAAATCATTCCACTAAAAGAATTGTTTTTTTATGCTGATTCCAAATATGCAAAGTTCATTAAGTTCAATGTCACCCATCAAAAGCAACGAGCCTGAAGAAACTTACCTGATTTTGAAAAAGGGGCGAAACACTCCAATACAGTCAATTGATCTTAATGACAACCACACCATACGAATTAGCATATCCGAGAGCATTATTGTAGAGGTTTTAAGCCCTTGTCTGCAAAAATGTGAAATTTTGTATTTTTTGACAAAAGAAGAATCACAGTTGCGTGTTTATTTGTTTTTTCCCATGGGTAATAGTATTCAACCGGATCGTCAGTGGTGGAACTCCGGATGTTATTGGATTGTGTGAAACTTTCCTGGATTCAAAAAAGATATGCTTTTAGATATCCAAAGATTTAGGATGGAGAGGATGAATCGGAAACGGATGGCGAAAGGTGGTCTTGCCCTGTATATTGCCGATCATCTTGTATATAATTTCCGAAATGATTTGAGTAGAAATGAGGAAGGAATCTTTGAATCCCTTTTTATTGAGATTAAGTCAGGTTGTAAGAATTTAGTTGTCGGTTTGGTTTACAGATCCCCTAGTGGATCTATTCCTTCGTTTATGAAAATTCTAGAAGAGGTTTTGGATTTAGTCCAAAAGTATCCTTGCGAACTAATCCTTATGGGGGATTTCAACCTTAACCTGCTGGATCAAAATTCTGCTTCGACTGCAGATTTTTTGTCAATGATGCTTTCTGCGGGAACTCTACCTTCAGTTTGTATACCAACCCGGGTTGCTGAGATGCATGCATCACTTATTGATAATATTTTTTCGTCACTAGATGTCTTAGATAATTCGGTGATGATTAGTGATATTTCTGATCATTTCCCTGCTATTTCACGATATAGGACTGCTAAACGATTGCAGCGTAAAGTTTCGCCATCTAATCTCCCATTTTTTCGTTTTGGTGTCAGTGAGATCAGTCTACTTAAATCTCGTTTGACTGATCAGCCATGGGATAGTTTGGATTCTGAATCGGATTTTAACCGCTCTTTTGATTTCTTTTATGATTCAGTAAAAGAAGGTATCCTAGAAGTTTGCCACCAGAATCCAAAGCCTCATACCTCGAAAAGGATAGTACTGCTAAATCCGTGGATGACTCTAGGTCTCCATAAAAGCTGGAAAAGGAAAAATTATCTGTGGAAACTATACAAGACTTCGTCATCTGCTTCTCATCATCAGCGGTTCAAGGCCTCTAGGAATATATTTAATTCTCTGTGTCGGAAGGCCAAGTCTCAGTATTATCACAGGAAATTTTCTGAGTGTAGAAAGGATGTTGGGGAGAGATGGAAAGTTATTAATTCTGTACTTAAACCTACTCCCCCTCCGCCTTCAGTTCCAACAACGCTGATAGTTGACGGTATAATTGTCCATGGTTATGAAAATGTTCAGCTAGAGCTTACGTTTTATTTTGATAATATAGGAAAAGCGACTGCTTCATCTGTGAGCTCTACAACTCCTCGTTGTAATTTCAGAGCCTATCTTGGACCCCCATGTTTAAAGTCAATGGTCTTGAACCCTGTTTCTGAGTTTGAGGTAGCTCGGATCGTAAATGCACTTAAAGGTTCATCGTCTTCATGGCCAGACAGAATTCCTACAAGGATTATCCGTGCCGTTCTTCCCGCTATTCTGTCACCATTGACTAAGCTTGTCAATCTGTCTTTCGTGAATGGAATTTTCCCTGAATCACTCAAGCGAGCTAAGGTTATAGTGCTGTATAAAGGTGGGTCCCGGAGTGATCCTGCTAATTATAGGCCAATTTCTCTTCTATCTGTTTTCAGCAAAATTTTTGAGAAGGTTATGCTATCCAGGCTTCTTAGTTTTCTGGATGTCAAAATTTTTTTCCATGATTTCCAGTTTGGATTCCGAGCGAATCACTCTACAGAGCATGCTTGCGCATCTCTCTTGAATTTCATTTATTCGGCAATAGATTTTGGTCTTATCCCGGCAGCTTTATTTTTGGATGTTCGTAAAGCTTTTGATTCTTTGACTCATCAGATTCTTCTTTGGAAATTATCGCATATTGGTATAAGATCAAATGATTTCTCTTGGTTTGAATCATATCTTTCTGGTAGACTTATTTCAATTGATCTGCTTTTCCGGAGCCCTTCTGAAGTAGAATATGGTGTCCCCCAGGGATCTGTTCTTGGCCCTGTTTTATTTCTGATTTACGTCAATGATCTGATTTCAGCAGTCAAGAACACCAGTCCTCTGGTATGCTGCAATCTTTGTCGTCCGGATGTTCCTTCGTGTCCCAATGCTACTTCTAATGAAGATTGCCTCGTTGCTTTTGCTGACGACAGCACTTTTGGGACTCTAGGGAAGACGGAATGTGATGTCAGGTGTAATCTGGTGGCAATATTTGAGAGAGTAGTTTCATGGTTTGAGGCGAATTAATTGGCCTTGAATGTTACCAAGTCACATTTTCTTATTTTTTTCTCGAATTGGTGTAGCTTTCCCTCAACTGACACAGCTTCATGTGTCACAAGGCTCCTTGTATAGACCAAAGAATCGGTTGGTCCGGTTTCTTGGTATCCTGCTTTATTTCGTTTAGACACCATATAGCCATGATTAGGGTTAAGGCTCACGGAGTTTGGGGGTCATTCGAAAACTCAAACACACCTTTCCTGGATCCATCCTGAAGCTTGTTTTTTCTGCCTTGTCCAGTCATATGTCTCTTATTGCCCCATAGTATGGATGTCTACTTTTCCTTCTACACTGCGGTCGCTTTTTTTAAAGTATGATAAAACACCGCGTCTGATTATTGACACCAAACCTTATTAAACAAGACCGCATCTAAAAATACAGTCTATCTACAATCTTTATTTTGCTTCTTTTTTTTTTAATCAGCTTCATGGCAATCTTCCAAAATCTCTTCAAAAAACTCCTCAGTTTATTTCTGATTCAGCTCCATATAACCATCGTTCGTCACATAATATCTGCATTCCTCCTACTCCCACTGTGCGGTCAGATTTCAATCCCCTCATCGCTTGTCATTAGGTTTGAAACTCCCTGCCTTCTTCAGTACAGAAATGCCACTCGTTTGGCACTTTCAAGAGGATTCTTAAGGACCATTTAGTTAAGAATCAAACTGAATAATTAATTTTTTTTTTTTTTGAGTTGATGTCCCCTGATGTCCCCTGAATGTTTAGTTCTGTTTTATGGTGGTCTTCTCTGCGCTATGACTCCCAGGCCTCAGGTATGACTATCAATATTTATTGCTGAAACTTGTATAGTTCACTAAGGAGTAGCATTCATGAAGACGGGTTAAATTTTATTGCTTTCGCACCATTTTATTACAGTTCAATAATTATAAGCCTTATGACTGAATTAACCCATAAACGTCAATTTTGCTACCTAGCCTCAGAAATAAGCAGATCTGATTGAACTGGGATTTATATAGTTTCAAATGCAAGTTTAAAAGGGCTGTGCATGGCTAAGTTATGATATTTTAATATCTTGGATAAGAGCTATGAATAATATCGTAACAGCTATTATGATGTTGGTTCTACCTGACAATACACATAATTCTGTTTCGACGATAGGAATTCGCTTATAGTAATAATTATTTTTTTTCTTTTTTTTTCTTATTATTTTTCTTTTTGAGTCTATTTAATATAATTATTTATTTTAGTTTATTTATTCTAATTTTTTCTATAGTTTCCATTTTATCTATATTTTCTTTTCTTCTCCTTCATATGTGAGCAGGTGATCATTTTAAATTTTCTTTTGTTTTTTATCTCTGAGTATGTAATTCATATGTCTTCCCTCTTTGTACAGGCCAATGAGCCTTTGAGGGATTAATAACATTTAATACTGTATGTGTATTTAATGAAGAATAAAACTTATCTTATCTTATCTTATCAATCCTAGAAAATTGAGAGAGGGCTCATTTGGCGAGAAATTAAGAGCTCTAGTGTCCTTTTTAAATTACCAAAAAGACTGGAGGTCATTTAATCCCCCTTCCATGCCCCCTTTTTCCAAATGACGTCCATTCAAATTTTGAAATTGCCATTGGACTCAGCATAGTTGAAAGATCCAATAAAAATGTTTCTGGGGATGGCATGACCCCCCTCCCCCACCGCCTCTTTGGAAAGTATGAAAAACACCTATCGTTTACCAATTTCCGTAGAATATACGGAAATTTTTCAGAAGGAATTTTTTGGGGCGGATTTTTCATGGGAGAATTTTCCGCTGGGAGGAAAGTTTTCGGCGGGAATTTTTCGGAGGGAAATTTTATAATGGGGTTGGGGTTGGGAGTGCTGAAAATATCCAGTCTATCCATTGTTTATATATTGCTTTTATTATTAGGACATATTTGAAAATTTCTGGGGATGAGGGAATTTTCTGCGGGTGGGATTTTGTTCGGGGAAAAATTTTTCACGAGGAGGAAATTTTACGAGTAGAGTTTCCTATGGAGGGGAAGAGGTTTTTTGGCATGATTTGCAAAACGGTCAGAAATTAAGTAATAAAACAAGTCTTTTCAACTGAAAGTAAAGAACAACATTAAAACTTGAAACATACGGTAATTATTCCGATTACGAGGGGAGCTGCCCCTTTCTCGACCTTCGCTCTTTACACTAAAGTTTGACTTTTTTTTACCGATTCTATAAGTAAGATTGTTCAAACACAAGGGCCGTTGAATTTGGATGAGAAGTATTTCTAAAGAACTTCAAGACTTTAGTGCAAAGAGCGAGGGTCAAGGAAGGCCCAGCTCCCCTTATATACTGAATAATCTCTGTGCGATTTAAGTTTTAACGTTGCTCCTTACTTTCGGTTGAAAAAAGTTGTTGTTTTCTATTTAACTAATGAAGTGGAGCTAAGATAAAAATTAGACTTAGACAGAGAAAGAAAATACAGAAAAACGAGTGTAGGCCTGGTATGCAGCTAACTTAATGCATTTATCCAAAAAAAAAATCTCAGCTATTTTCCTAGTCATTGGCAGCACAACAGTATCCCTAAGTAAAAAGCAATGTGGCCTCAAATTATTTTTTCCCCAGTCACTTCGTTAGACGAGAATTCCCTTAAAAAATTTCGAATGGGGCTCAACCGATTGGAAATTATTTATCCTAGTGCCCCTTTTCTGAGTCAAGACTGATTGAATCACTATCATTACTCCTTCCATGCCATTTTAGCTGCCTCCTCCCCCAAAGATGTCTAATTAAAACCTTGAGATAGTCATTGTATTCGAAAGAACTGTAAATTATGCAAACTACTCATGTTTACACACAGGTATTATAATTGGGAAAAGGGGACATGTTTGGTCCTGGGTGTCCAAAAAGCCAAGGGTTTTAAGATGAGACTTGCTAGGAATAATAAGGGGGTTGTTGAATTAAATCAAATGATACTATATAATGTTTTAGAGGTAATTACTTGGCTAAAAAAAAAAAAGAGAGAGAGAGAGAGAGAGAGAGAGAGAGAGAGAGAGAGAGAGAGAGAAGAAGAAAACTACTGTCATCCTACTCCAGCAATCGAGATAAATGTGCACTTGAACGAGGCTATAACCTTACTCATCTATTCAATTACCTAGGACAAAACAGTATAACCGAACCGTCAACAAAATCAAAATGTCCAAATCCATGCAAAGTCGTCATCAATAAATGTAAGTCGTTGTAAATTTACAAGCAAAAGCACCTTAAATCTAGCGAAATATTTCCAAGTAATAACCTTTCATTAGGGAAATGCTGAGGAGGATTTTGAACTAAGTTGAAAAATAGTGTGTATCATAAGCAGTGTGCTAGTGCTGCCTAAGTAAAGAACGATATGGGCACAATGTGGAAATTGGATTGGTTAGTGCCCTTTTTAATAGTCGAAAGTTATTGGAGGGCAACTAGCCCCCCCCCACGCCAATCATTCCCACAAACACATCCAATCAAAATTTTGAAATAGCCATTTTGTTCAGCGTAGCTGATTTCCAAATAGAAAATATGTTTTTGATGAGGACTCTCCCCCAAAACCCTCGGGGCAAGGGTTTTAAGTTATGCCCTGAGGGCATATAAGAATGATGTTGGCACAATGTACTATGTAATATTTTTTTTTCCTTTAGAGCAGGGCACTTAATATGGAAGGGGTCATCGTAGAAACTTCAAAAGGGGGTCGTTAGATTGGAAATTGAGAGTTCTAGTGCCCATTTTAATAGTCGAAAGTATTTGGAGGGCAACTAGCCCCCCCCCCCATGCCCACCATTCCCCCAAACACATCCAATCAAAATTTTGAGATAGCTATTTTGTTCAGCGTAGTTGCTTTCCAGATAGAAAATATGTTTTTGAGGAGGAAACTCCCCCACAACCCTTAGGGCAAGTGTTTTAAGTTGTGCCATGGGGGCATATAAGGTTTTTATAGAAGGCGTTGTCATAGAAACTTCAAAACAGCCTCATTCGGTTGGAAATTCGAAGGGCTAGTACCCTTTCTAACAGTCGAAAGGGATTGGAGGGAAACTAGGCCCCCCGCTCATCATTCCCCAAAACAAATCCAATCAACATTTTGAGATAGCTATTTTGTTCAGCGTAGTTGATTTCCATTTTCGAGGAGGACACTTCCCCACAACCCTCAGGGTAAGGGTTTTAAGTTATGCCCTGTGGGCATATAAGGTTTTTATAGAAGGCGTTGTCATAGAAACATCAAAACAGGCTCATTCGAATGGAAATTCGAAGGGCTAGTACCCTTTTTAATAGTCGAAAGTGACTGGAGGGCAACTAACCCTTCCCCCACGCCCATCATCCCCCCAAACAAATCCAATCAGCATTTTGAGATAGCCAGTGTATTCAGCGTAGTTGATTTTCTTTTTTGAGGAGGACACTTCCCCACAACCCTCAGGGTAAGGGTTTTAAGTTATGCCCTGGGGCATATAAGGTTTTTATAGAAGGCGTTGTCTTAGAAACTTCAAAAGGGGCTCATTCGATTGGAAATTTAAAGGGCTAGTGCCCTTTTTAATAATCGAAAGTGATTGGAGGGCAACTACGCCCCCTCCCTCCCACGCCCACCATTCCTCCAAACACATCCAATAAAAATTTTGAGATAGCCATTTTGTTCAGTGTAGTTGATTTCCAGACAGAAAATATGTTTTTGAGGAGTACACTCCCCCACAACCCTCATGGCAAGGGTTATAAGTTATGCCCTGGGGGCATGTAAGGTTTTTATTGAAATCTGTGTCGTAGAAACTTGAAAAAAGGGCTCATTCGATTTGAAATTCAAAGGGCTAGTACCCTTTTTAAGAGTCAAAAGTGATAACTTATATTTTTTGTTGTTGTTGTTGTTTAGACCAGGGCACTTCGTATCGAAGGAGTTGTCGTTGGGAATTTCGAAAGAGGCTCATTCGATTGAAAATAGAAAGGGCTTATGCCCTTTTTAATAGTCGAAAGTGGTTGGAGGGCAACTAATTTCCCTTCCACTCCCACCCTCCCAACCCCACCCTCCCATTTGCCCATTATGTTTAAAAACTAAATGTTGCCTTAAGATTAAATCAAAATGAACTGTGATAATGCTAATTCCCAATAAGGTATATCAGCAGTATCCCAAGAACCACTGACGGTATTATGTTCAAACCGTTGGGGCTACTTCTGCTCTTAAAATTTAACCCAATCAAAACAGCGTAAGTGTATCCAAGCTATCAAAGAAAGTAAACAGATTTTTTTGTGAATGGTATCAAGTTTTCTATTTCAGGTCATTTAGAGGAGGTATGAAACTAAACTAAGCACTACTATTTGTGTCCATATTTTTAAAAGAGTGTATGTTGTTAAAAATTGCTGAAAATTTTTCTCCAGCATACAAATAGCAGGCAAAACTATAAAGTCTTAAAAAACGAAAAGATTTAAAGTGCTGTTTGATTTTTACCTGAAAAGACTTTGCCAATATAAAACGAACAGAAATTAATTAAAAAAACTTTTTCCACAAATAAGTCTTTCAAAGAAAAGTAAAGAACTCCATTAAACAAAAATGAGCAAAAATAAAATATACTAAGCGTGAAACTACCACAAATCAGAATCGATCAATAAATGAAACCCAAAACGAACAGAAATTACAAAAAATAACTGAGTCAATCTCAAAACGAGCAGAAATTAGCATAAGTTGGGTGCAAAACCCCTATGCCTTCCCAAGGCCAGAAAGAAAATTGTTCTTTACTGAAAAACTTATAAATGTTTTTCCTTTTATAACTTTAATAAATCAAATAATATTAACATTTTGATTACTAAATATCAGTGTATGTATATTGGACTGACAATGCACATTCATTTGTATTTTTTCAGTAAAAATTCAGAATGTTGGACTAAATCAAAAGACACTACGTGCATCCAGCTTGTCAAAAGGGCCTACCTGGAATAATTCAGGAGTTGCAAAGGGTATTAATTTAAAAATTTCAGAGTATGTTCATGGGGATATTGAACTGCATCAAAAGAAACACCGTGCATACAGGTTTACAAAATGCTATATCAGTAATATCTGAGGAACATCTATGAGGATTAAGTTAAAGCTTTCAGGGAATATAAAGGAGGTCATTGAACTAAACCAAGTGATACTATGTACATCCAGGTCGTCAAAAAGATGTATCTATAATATCTGATGAACAGCTCTGGGTATCAAGTTTAAACTATCAGGGTGCATTAAACTAAATCAAAAGACACTACGTGCATCCAGGTTGCCGAAAGCGCGTTTCTACAGTATCTCAACGACACCGAAGGGCATTACGAAGAAACTTTGGGGCATGTTAAACTGAATCAAAAGACAGTATGAGGAACCAGTTTGTCAAAGGACATATCTAGGAAACGGCTAAGGGTATCAAGTTCGAATTTTCAGAGAGTGTTCAGGGCTATTTTTAAATAAATTAAACGACTATATTCACATCCAAGTTGTCAAAGGGGCATGTCCACAGTATCTAGGGAACAACCAAGAGTATTTTGAAGGGGGAGGTTTATAAATAAAATTAAGACATTATTTGTATCCATGTTGGCAAAAGGGCGTATCTGAAAATCCCAGGTAGGACTAAAGATGAGAAGTTGAAAGTTTCAAGGCCTTTTTTTACTCAATCAAAAGACACAGTGTGTACCCGCTTTGTTAAAAGAGAGTATCCACAATATATCAGGAAGAGCTATAGAATGTACGCTGAAATTTTCAGGGAATGCTGCTGGAGATCTTGGTCTAAATCAAAGGACTCTAAGTGCACCTAGGTTGTCCAAATGACATATAAGCAATGTTTCGGGAACAGCTTTGTCTATTAAGTTGAAGCTTTCAGGGAAGGTTGGGGGAAACATTGATTATGTCAAACGATGCTCTGTTCACCCAGGCTGTCAAAACAGCGTATCTGGAATTTCTTAAACCAAATAAGGGTGCTAATTTAAAAATTTCAGGGAATGTTGAGGTCTATGTTGAACTAAATCCAAAGACAATATGCGTGTCCAGATTTTCAAAACAGAGTATACGCAATATCTCAGTTACAAATAACCGAATAAATTTCAGGTTCAAGGGGCACATTTCAAATATCAAGGGAATATTAGAAAGGGTTGTCAGGTAAACTTATACTTTGGGGGATAAAAAGGGGTTAAAGAAGGACGATTATCTTTTGAGAAACAATGTCGTTAAGGTAAATTCTTAATCAATTTATATTGATTTTTGACGGCCTATTTTTATTTTTTAACAATATTTACTTATAATATCCAAATATATAAAATTTATTAAGTTTAGCGTTACCCATCAAAAGCTACGAGTCTTAGAAAATTTGCCTGATTTTCGAAAAAAAGGGGGAAAAATAGGGTCAACCAATATTAGTCTTTATTCAAGTTTGTAACAGAATGGGAATCAGAATGGCTTCGGTCCTGTAGAAGGTCAAAAATTGAGCATTTGAATAATATTCCTTTTCCCCATCATCACAAAATTCTATAATTAATTATTGTTAAATGTTGCTGCAAAAGTGTGTTAAAAGTATAAATAGCAAACGAAGACCTCGAGTCTTAAGCAGAGAAACTGAAAAAAAATTACAATCCTTTTCCTTAACCAATACATACATTGAAATAATTAATAACACAAAAAAAATAAAAAAACTTTTGGTAAAAAATGAAATTTTTCTAACAAAAGTAAAGAGTTAAATAAAACCAAAGATGAGGGGAAATACAGTCAAACAATAATTAAATTTAAATTAACAGAACCTTTGCACAGATTAGACCCCCCTCCCCTAAAACAAGTAAATAAATATGAATAATTATGCCACACCAATACCCCTTAACACCCCTTAAGCCTTCTAAAGGTCAAAGCCTCATTTGCCTTTTACTGAAAACAAAATATATTTAAAACCAAATCTATTTTATAAACTTGATAAATCATAAACTGTTGAGACTTCTAGAAATGGATATCATAAGATATTCAGTAGTCAGTCTACTTTTATTAGTTCTTTTCAGTAATGGTTATTATTGTGAAGTTATTGTTTTTGCTGATATTTCGACAAATTAAGATTCTTGTGATCGAAAAAAATCACTTTGAAGAGCAACTGAAACTTCGACCTTAAAGTAATTTCTGTTTGTTTTATGTTTGACTTGATTATTCAATATAATTTCTGTTGGTTTTAGGTTTTATTTATTCATTGATTGTGATTTCTGTTTATTTTATGTTTGTGTCTTTATTTCTGCTCATGTTAGCTTTAATGTGGCTCTTTACTGTTCTTTGAACAACCTTTTTATGAAGAATTTTTTAAATTAATAAATTAAAGGGAAACATTTGAAAAAAAAATTCTCAAGTATCTTCCGCGTATTCGTCAGTTCGCGGAAGTTATTAGTCTATTCCGATAACATTATTCACTTTATCTCATTCATCTTATGAAAGTAGAGTAGTTCATAAAATTAATTATGAAAAGGAAGTGCCTTGAACAATTAGCTTCCTAACCTCTAAGCGCAATGCATAAAGCGCTTCCAGGTTATTTTTTCGGGTATTAACTCAGAATAAAAAGCTACAATTTTGCTTTTCCTATCATAGTTTTGACTCAAACATTGCAGCGCAATGAACTTTACGTACTTGGTGAGTTCTTTTTTTTTTTTTTTTTTTTTTTTTTTTTTTTTTTACAGAGCCAACAGTTTTTCCTCTTTGGCTGTTGACCATACGATTTTTTTCTAGTGATAGATGTTAAGAGGTAACGATGGGTCCTTTACACGGTAGCTGCATCCTGCTAAAGAGCTAACGATATACCGAAGTTATCAAAACTTTAAAAACATGCTTAAGAAAAACTACCTAGCAATAAAAAATGGTCGTTTATAATTAATTCAGGAATTGTATCAATTATTTCGATTAATCTTAATAGTAAAATACAACTTGAAAAAAAGTATATGGGAATCTAAAACGGAATCTGACACCCCTCAAAATAGCGTTGGACCAGAATGAAAAGTACACCAGCTGAACAATTCTAATTTTACTGGGTGGACAAGTTCTAATCCTACCTAGTGGTGTCAATTCATTGAAATTCAGTGTGGGGTGAATTTGTTTTTCCAATGAAAACCCAAAAAGAGTATTTTTCAATGAAAACACTACAAAAACCTATTTCTTATAAATTTAGGGGGCATAGGCTTTGCCCCTTCCCAATTGGCACCATTGGAACAAATAACAACTGTAACGTCGTAGAAAGATTTAGTTTAATTTGAATTCTGCCGTTAAGGGCTTATTTAAAGCTCTTGGCCACACCAATGTGCTTTCGTGTAGATTCATAGTTGTAAAGAAAACAAAAGAAGGCGCATCGGGTGGTCATAGAACTTTGAGAGTTCTAGGCTAGCACTAATAAACGATTGATTGGGAACAGCAAAAACAATAGGTGATACATAATTTATTTACTCAAACAGGAAGGTTTGGGTGCATAGGCGGGGAATGGAGCTCATGGTGAATAGGGAAGCTTCTAGGTCTTACTTAGGTTGGGAAGGTGTTATTACTCACGATGATAGTTTCTCATTTTACGGCCAAAAAGTTCAAGGTTTCAGTCATAGTAGTATATGCCCATGTAGAACGGGCTGATGGAGATGGTAGTGACACAGCCACACAGGCGAATACAAAAAAAGAAAAAAACAGGGAAAGAGAGCGCCAGAAATTGGCGGGGTCCTCCCGGCCCCCTGGATCCACCAGTGCAAATACGGCCCCGGGTAGAAATTTTGTGTTTTTATTAGGATATTTTAATGCCCAGCCTGGTAAAAATAGGGGCAGATGGTGTCCTAGCCTATGTAAATCTGGAGTTAATTTACATACAAAAAGTAAAAATTATCATTTAGTAGCGTTTGGGGTTAATCTAAAGCTGAAATTTAGGAAGGGTAACTACTTCCTGGGAAGTAATGACTTTGGTAAACTGCAGCATAAAAATTTGAGAGAAACTTTCCAGGAATAATTGAGTGTTAACCTGAAGGGTCTAAAATTTGACAATGTAAAAGAAGGATGAATTAAATTTAGGGATAGTTTGTGAAGTAGCATATTGAGTGTTAGGGGAAAAATTAGAAACGCAGCTGGGAATATTAGTGAAAATGCTTTAAGCTTGATAGAAAAGAAAATTAAAATTAAACCTGGCGGGCTATGATGAAAAAGTTGAGAGTCATGGATAATTGGAAAAAAGCCAAAACAGATAGTCTGAGTGAGAGGCAAAGCTAGCATAAGCCTTTTTCAGAATTGTATGCAAATCTATACAAGAATTATTTGAATAATAGATGGTATGAGAATAAGAGCAATGAAAGGAAAGTAGAGAAAGAATTAAAATACGAATTAAGAAGGTGTTAAGTGAAGACGAGGCCGTACCCAGAGGGGGGGCTAGGAGGGTTTGAATTCCCCCCCCCCGAAATATTTGTTTGACTCGGTAAAAACGTAACCAAAATGTATATGAACAAACTTGTATGTGTTTTTGGAGTTTTTTTGTGTACCCCCCCCCCACGAAAAAAAATCTGAGTAAAACTCCCTCCGCAAAAAATCCTGGGTTCGGCCTTGAGTGGAGGCTAGGAATTAAATTACCGAAGATCTGGAAGGTGAAGCCAGAAGATGTAATAGTAAAATTTTATGTTATCTTGTTAAAGAATTGAGAGGGAGTAGCCAATCTGGACTTCTCCCAGTTGAAGATAGGAAAAGCATCTCAATTTGTGATGGTGAAAGAGTTAATGGTCGACATTTTGAGAATGTGCTTAACCGTGATTAAAGTTACAGAAACTGATATAGAAAAGAATGAAAAAGTTTGATAATTTTAGAAGCGAAGGAACATTTATTTTATGACGAAAAGTTAAGAGACAATTAACAGGATTCGGAAAATAGCAAACCTCCGGTACATGTTAGTGTGGTAAATGACAGAGCCGTTCAAAGGGAGGGGATATCTGGGACAACTATCACAGGCATCGTAGATAGAGGGCGTGGCTGGGGGTGGGGTTGCCAACTTTGATAAAAAAAATGTCACTCTTATTCGGCTCATTTTGCTTATATTTGTGTCGAGAGGTCACCACCAACCCTATGCACGGCTCTGGTAAATGAGTTTCTGAAATATAGTGGTTATAAAGTTAGAAATAACTTACATAAGAATAAAGATTATGGATATAATTTTTGAAAAGAAGGAAGAACCTAGTGACTTTAGGAAAGTTTTAACTAAACCACTTTATTGGGAAGGTGATAAGTGAGTGTGGTAATTATTGAGGCATTTGCTTGGTTATTGTAGGTGTGGTAGATAGATTTTTGAGAGAAACATTGTGGTTTTAGGAGACGGAGAGGATGTGTTGACCAAATTTTTGGTCAACGATTAATAATTGAGAAGTACCTGAGTCACCAGACCCCTTGGGTCCTCAGTTCTGTAGCATGAACAAGCGTATGGTTCAACCAATGGAAGAGCTTTAGCGAGATTTCCTGTCCTTTTATGGTACCCCAGATAAATATTAAGTAGTTGGGTACTTGTTGATTAAACGAAACACACCCAAGAAGTCAAGTTAGGTTAATCCCAATAAAATATAACTTTCATGTAATCTTTAGTTTATATACTAATATAATTTAGGCTATATATTTGGAAATTAGGGGGGGAGAGGTAAAGTATTTGGACAGCGCCCCTAACATAACCTAACCTAACCAACTCCCCCTCCTAATGTTTAAATAAGTAGTCCAAGTTATACAAATCCAATGCATTCTATCACCCGTCACTTGTTTCTGTGGCTATGAAGCCAGTTGTCTGAGATCTAACCTAAGCGTAATTCTCGAGTGTCATTTGTTTAATTAACAAGTAGTCTACAATTTCATTTCTAATGATCAATTCTACTACAACGTTAAAATTCCAAGAATCAAAAATAAGAAAATTATTTTTAGCATAGCGGCTGAAAAATTACAATAATAATACTACATGTCTCCGTTAATTATATTAACTATACATATTAAATTCTTTTACATCCTTCAGGTTTCTGAAATCTATAAGATTCCAGGGATAATATACCCTATATTATATATAGGGTATATTATATATTATATAGGTATATTATATATATAATATACCTTTACGCGACAAGACTACAGACTTTTTAAAGAGAATGTTTAACGGTAGTGTGAAAGACAGTTTTAACACCCTTTTTTTCTTAACTAAATCCGGTTGACTTTAATTTTTTGACTACACTAAACAAATCTATTCTTAAAATTTATTGTACGTATTTTTAATACCTAACAACGAGTAAAAATTAATTTTATCAGCACAAAAGTTTTCTGATAGTAAAGAGCGAAATTGAAACTTAAAAACCACCGACAATTACTGTTACACTGTTTATGCAACATTTTGAAAAAACGTGATTCAGATAAACCGGCTCTTAATATTTTCCCATGTTTTAGAAATCTAAAAAACTAGGGCTTTACTGAAAAACTAGACTGACTGGATTTTTTTAGAGCATTAAAATCGTATAATGTTTTTTTTTCAAGACTTGTATAAAAAGACTATTGAAGGCCTTAAAAACAAGTCTTGTTTTGTTGCGTCGGTTTTTTGTGTTCTCACTAAAGCGCTATTTGTTCGGAATTCTATGAACATGGATAAATATTAAAAGCCAGTGCATTTGAAATAATCTCTCAATATGTTGCTTAAACTGCAAAATAGTAGTTTTTGTCCGTAAGTTTCAATTTCACTCTGTATTATCTTCAGAAAACCTGTTTTTTTTTTTGTTTTTTTAAATGAATCTTCATAAATATGAAACTGTCAATGCGAGTAACTTGAATTTCAGACAAAATATTTCCCATGAACAAAACAAATAAAATGTGATAAAAAAGAGATCCTTTTCATTATTAAATAAAGAAAACAATTTTTTTAACTAAAGTAAGGAACGACGTTAAAACTTAAAACGAACAGAAATTATTCCGTATATGAAAGGGGCTGTCCCCTCCTCAACGCCTCGCTCTTTACGCTAAAGTTTTTCATTGTTTAAAAAAAAATAGAGTTGTGAGAAAGTCAAACTTTAGCGTAAAGAGCGAGGCGTTGAGGAGGGGACAGCCCCTTTCATATACGGAATAATTTCTGTTCGTTTAAAGTTTTAACGTCGTTCCTTACTTTCATTTAAAAAAACTTTTTTTTTATTTAATTTTTGAACGTTTTTGAATTAATGCAGGTTTTGATTTTGGCTCACCGTACATGATTAATTAAAACAAAATTGAATATTAATTTTACTTTGATTTGGTTAAATGGCTTTCTCGAAACCTGTTTAATTTTATTTACGAACGTTTTTATTAGTAATAAAGATACGTAACTTACGAATTAACTTACGTAACGAACCTCTATACTCTTATATTTTTAATACGTAAATTAGACGGTTCGCCCCCTAGTCAATACCTCGCTCTTTAAGCTAAAGTTCGAATTTTGTTCCAATTCTTCAAAAATGACCCCCTTAATCACAAATGCCGTTACTTAGAATAAATAGCTCTTATGAAAGTACAAAATAATCTTTGGCTTAAAGAGCAAGGTGTTGACTAGGGGATGAACCCAATCATATACATAATGTTTTCTGTCGTTTTAAGTTTTGATGTTGCTCCCTACTTTCAGTTAAGAAACTTGTTTTTTTTATATATAATTTCTGATCTTTACTTAAAAAATGCTGGGAAATCCGGCGCCCCCTTCATAGCAATGTCCCTTCTCCCATGCAAACTTCCTTCATGGTAAGATCCTCCTACATAACCCCCGACCCACTCTCCCCCCCACTACCAGAAAAATCCCCTCTGAAAACGTCTGTATACTTCCCAATAACCAATACCATGTGTTAACATTGGGTAAAGTCTCATAACTTTCAGCCTTCCCCCCGGGCACTTTGGGGGATTAAGTCATCCTAAAAGACATTGTTATCATATTTTCGACCATGCTGAACAAAATGGCTATCTCAAAATTTCGATCGGATGACTTTGGGAAAAACAGAGCGTGGGAGGGGGCCTAGTTGCCCTCCATTTTTTTGGTCACTTAAAAAGAGCAATAGGACTTTTAATTTTCGTTCGAATGAGCCCTCCCACGATATTCTAGGACCACTGGGTCGATACGATCACCCCTGGGGAAAAAAACAAACAAACAAACAAACGAATAAACACGCATCCGTGATCTTTCTTCTGGCAAAAAATACAAAATTCCACATTTTTGTAGATAGGAGCTTGAAACCTCCGCAGTAGGGTTCTTTGATACGCTGAATGTGATGGTGTGATTTCTATTAGGGTTCTATAACTTTTAGGGGGTCTTCCCCTTTTTTCAAAAATCAGCCAAATTTTCGCGCGTAACTTTTGATAGGTAGGACTACACTTGATGAAACTTATATATTTGAAATCAGCATTAAAATCTGATTCTTTTGATACATCTACTGGTATCAAAATTCCGTTTTCTACAGTTTCGGTTACCATTGAGCCGGGTCGCCCCTTACTTACAGTTCGTTACCACGAACTGTTGGAGAAAAAAAATTTCAGTGACAGTATGAAATAGCACAGAAATTCAATCGTTGAATTGCTTCCCAAATCTTCCAAAATGACAGAAAGGTAAAGAATACTTTTTGTTTTATGCGTAGTTGTGGTTTTATTGTGTATTAAATTTAACTTGCTAATTGAATTCTCATCAGTAGTAACTATATAATAAATAAAAACTGGTAAAACTGGCTTAGGTATGCTAAGCCTGGAGGGGGTGGCTAAAGAAGTGCCTCCTTTATCAAAGATCTCAAGAATTTATACTAATTCACTTTTTTATTACTTTTTTGGTGGGCGTGTAACTCAACCCCATATAATTCAGCCTCCATTTGAGTCAATTCCATTTCAACCGTACCTCATTTGATTCAGTCCCCATTTAAAAATTCCATTGTAAATTATAAACCGTTTTAACTCAACCCTAATTTAGCTTAATCTTCTGCAACTAATTTTTTGTATAACGCATTATTTGAGCTCTCACAGAAATCTATAACCGCCCATTGAATTAGCTTTAACCAGTGCAGATTAGAAGTTCAAAAATTCCTTCTCGTTTAGCTTGCAGTTTTTAGTTTATATTGGGAAGGGGGAAAGTTTAGTGGTAGAAAGGGGGACGGTAGCAAAACAAGTTAAGTTTATTTTAGAGAGCCAGGAGATTCAGAAATGACATTGTGATATATCCTCGTCACCTTCTGTGTCTCTGTATGCTTGTATTAAGGACTTATGGGGGAGGAAGTTTATTTTAAGGCGGGGCCTAGTAGGGAGGAATTAAAGTGGCTAATATCGGTAAGGGGAAATTTTGTAACATTTGGAGACAGGAGAAAATATTTGGGGAAGATTAGGTCGAATGCTGGTCCCTATTTTCGTCCGATGTGTGGGGACGAAAATGATGATTTAATTAATTTTTTATGTTTATGTAAGGAGTTAAGGGGTCTGAGAGAGGAAATTTTTCCGGGGTGATTCGAAAGGGAGGAATGGGTGGTGATATGTTAAGAGATAGAAATTTTCTGGGGATAAAGAATTTGGGAAGGTTTGTTGGATTGGGCATGGAGCATAGAGATCATTTTCTTTAGATTTATTTTTTATTTTTCTTTTGTTTATAACAAGGGTGTTTTCATTTATTTTTAAAGAACGTAAGTAAAGAACGATGTTGCAACATATGTATTATTTTTTTTCTCCAGCCCAGGGCACTTCGTATCGAAGGAGTTGTCGTAGAAACTTCGAAAAGGGCTCATCCAATTGAAAATAAAAATGAATAATGCCCTTTTTAATAGTCGAAAGTGATTGGAGTGCCACTAACTCGACTCTCACGCCCAGCTTTTCACCAAACACATCAAATCCATTTTTGCTCAACGTAGTTGAAAGTTCTGGAAATTAGGTCTTTGAGGATGACAGCCCCGCACAGCCATCAAGGCAAGGGTTGTAAGTTGTGCCCTGGGGGCATACAATCTTTTATAGAAAACGTTGTTGTAGAAACTTCAAAAAAGGTTCATTCGAATGGCAATTGAAATGGCTAGTGCCCTTTTTAATAGTCGAAAGTGATTGGAAGGCAACTAACACCCCTTCCAAGCCCACCATTTCCCCAAACACATCCAATCAAAATTTTGAGATAGCCATTTTGTTCAACAAAGTTGAAAGTTCTGGAAATTAGGCATTTAAGGATGACACTCCCCCCCAAAACCTAAGGTTGTAAGTTATGCCTTGGGGCATATAAGGTTTTTATTGAAAACTTTGTCGTAGAAAAACTTGAAAAAAGGTTCATTCGATTGGAAATTCAAAGGGCTAGTGCCAGCTAAAAATCTTCAAATAAAACAAAACACACGAAGAAACACATCAAAAAAATCTTATGTATTTATAATAAATTAGCCAAAACTAAACTTGTTGTTCGTATTTTTACTTGTTGCAAATAAATTTGAGAAAAACTTATATGCTGGGACTCCATATTTCTTATTACAATTAAAGGTTATTCAAAATGCACTCAAAAAATTCTAAGAATGGATTTTTTAACAGCAGGCTTTAACGATGAATTTCTTCTGCAGTGGTGATTCTGACCACCCTTGCACCCGGGACAAAATCTTGATTAGCACCCCCTTCCTATCTCGCACAAAATTCTCAGAAGTTACCAAATAATTATAACCGTTAGATTATTTTTCTTGAAATTTTGCACCCCTAAGACTTGTTGCGCTTGGGACAAGTGCCCCCCTTGGTCCTCTCCCAAAACACACCTCCACTTGTGTGCCATTAAGTATATTTTGTACAAGCATCTCCTGAAAATTGCTAAATCGCGAAGAAAATTACAAAATAATTTTATTAACAATCCAATATCCATAAGCTACGGGAAATTGTTGCTAACAGTTGTGAGTAAAACCTTTAATAATTTATAATTTGTTTCGCGAAAGTAATAATTAATGTTGTAACCAACAAATTTGTCAGCCGAATATTGTTACCCAAGAGTCATGCTATCAGGAAACCGTTAGTAAAACTGGGATGTCAAAAACCGGCCTAAAATTAAGACCTCATTCAAACACAACGGTGATTTTTTCTCGAGTTTTTTTTTTTAAAGAAATGTGCCATAAAAAATATAAGAAAAATGAAAAATATCACTAACCGATCCTAACATAAATAAAAGAAATTACTAATAAAGAAATAAGGATTGGTACATTATTGATGAATTGATGAACACTCTTAGGTTTTGTACGAGTCCTTGATTCATATTTTCTTTTGCAGCTTCTGTTGACTTTGGTGATAGGCGTAGTAGCGGCAGATAAAGAAGAGGGTGACCTAGAACAAGGAGAAGATGAACAGATCCACAGTCGGCAAAAACGTTTCCTCAAAATGATGGTCATAAAGAAAAAACATGGCTCCTCTGCGGCAAGTGCAGGGGCAGCAGCTGCTCCACCACTACTTTACATGGTTCCAACACCACCAGCGCAAGCATCTGTCGAAGCCTCAGTCGAAGCAAAGGCGGACTTGCCGCAACTACCCCCATCTTCACCTTCATATCCAACTCCCTTACAATACCCATCCCCACCTCCCCAGTATCCATCCCCACCACCCCAGTATCCATCACCACCTCCCCAGTATCAATCACCACCTCCCCAGTATCAATCACCACCTCCCCAGTATCCACCACCACCTCCCCAGTACCCATCTCCACCTCCACAATATATGCCAATGCCATACCCACAGCCTCAACCGTACCAACCAATGCCATACGAACAACCAGATCCCTATCAGCCAATGCCGTATGAACAACCGCAACCATATCCACAGCCACAACCGTATCAGCAACCACCGCCATATCAACCGATGCCATATCCACAGCCACAACCATATCAGCCACAACCTTCTGCGTATCAACAGCAGCCACCACCATACCAGCCAGAACCTTACCCGCAACCACCACAATACCAGCCTGCATACTAGCTGTAACTTAGATAACACATTAATAATATGTATTAATAATTATTATATTATTTATCTAATAAACTGATTTTCCGGTGATATTTACCGTTTTTATCATAGACCCAATTTTAAGTTAAGAACATTTTAAGGTATCTTTGCTATTTTTGTATCGATTTCCATGTTCTTGCCAATATTTCATAAAATTTCTGTCACTTCTAAGGTAGTTTTAATGTTTTTGTGGAAACCTAGGTCAGTAAAACATGACTAGTCATCGGTGGCAACACTATGTCGGCTTCAATAAAAACAGATAGGCTGTCATTTTAAAACTAAAAGAAGGCCAGGAAAGCTTTTGATTTACTGAGCCACGCCCCTGATTGGCTCACTGTACCTAGACTGGAACATAGTTGAAATCTAGTATTTGTCTGTGCATTTATGAGTCAGTGACAGAGTCTATTTTTGACGTATGTGCACTGTCCCTCTCTACTTCAAGGTCAAAAAGCCTTCCATAAGACCCATATATGGTGGGCGTGGAAGGGGTGTCAGTTTGCCTTAGAATCACTTTCGACTATTAAAAAGGGAACTAGCCATTTAAATTTCCAATCGAATGAGCCCTTTCTGAAGTTTCTACGACAACGCTGTCTATTCAAAACCTTATATGCCCCCAGGGCATAACTTACAACCCTTGCCCTGAGGGCTGTGGGGGAGTTGTCATCCTCAAAGACCTAATTTCCAGAACTTTAAACTGCGTTTAATAAAATGGTTATCTCAAAATTTTGATTGGATATGTTTAGGGAAAAGGTGGGTGTGAGAGGGGGGTTAGTAGCCCTCCAATCACTTTCGACTATTAAAACGGGCACTAACCCTTTGAATTTCTAAACAAAAGAGCCTTTTTATAAGTTTCTAAGACAGCACTTTCTATAAAAACCTTATATGCCCCCAGTGCATAACTTAAAACCCTTGCCCTGAGGGTTGTGGGGGAGTGTCCTCTTCAAAAACATATTTTCTATCGGGAAATCAACTACGCTGAACAAAATGGGTATCTCAAAATTTTCATTGGATGTGTTTGGGGGAATGATGGGCGTGGGGGGCAGTTGTCCTTCAATCACGTTCAACTATTAAAAAGGGCACTAGAACTCTCGATTTCCAATTGAATGAGCCCCCTTTGAAGTTTCTACGATGATCCCTTCCATATGGAGTGCCTTTGGGGGAAAAAAATGATAAAACATTGGAGCCGTATGGTCTTTAGTATAGGCAAAGCTATAGCGTTGCCTCTGATAGTATTAAACTGACTATCCACGGTCATCTGCTTTTTGTTTTGTTTTTTTCAGTTAAGTGCAAATTATATTGTCTTGAGAAGGCATGGGGATTGTCAACCCTACTCATTTTAACTTTTCCTAGTTTTGAGTTTGACTCGGTTATTTATTGTAATTTCTGTTCGATTTAAGTTTCATTTATTTATTGATGATGTGGTATTTTTACGCTTAGAAAATAATGTGACTTTATTTCTGCTCCTTTTTGGTTTGATTGAGCTATTTACTTTTTTTGAAAACTTCTTTGTGGAAAAGGTTTTTCAAATTATTATCTGTTTGTTTTTTATTGACATAGTTTTTATGGAAAAAATAATATTATTTTATGCTTTTTTGTTTCTTTTTCTATAAGTGTCTATAGTCTGGCTTGCTACTTGTATGTTGGAGAAACTTTTTCAACAATTTTAATCCTGACTCGTAAAAAGGGCACTTAATTTTGACTCGTAAAAAGGGCATTACAACCTCCGATTTCAAGTCAAATAAGCCCCATTCGAAGTTTATACGACCACCCATTCCATAAAACCTTACATACCCATAAGACATAACTTACAATCCTTGCCCTAGGGCTCTGGTGGTTTTTGTCAACCCTCAAAGCATTGTTTTAAGTTCTTTGGACTATTTTGAACAAAATAGCTGTCACAAATTTTCGATGAGATGCATTTGGGGGAAAAGGGCGCCGGAGAGGAGGGGGGTTAATTGCCCTTGACCGCTTTTGACTCTTAAAAGGGAACTACAACTTTCAATTTCAAATTAAATACGTTTACTTCCTTAATAACTTTATTTGCCCCGGGACATAGCTTAAAACCCTTGCCCCCAGGCTATGAGGGGCTGTTTTAACCCCGAAGAACTTGTTATATAACCTTTAGACTATTTTGAACAAAATGGCAATCTCGAAAGATAGCCATTAAAAAGACTATGAAAAAGGGAATTTCACCTTTACCACAAAACATAACTGTTGCCCCATCTAGAGTGTGGTCATTGATATCACGTATCTATTAAAAATTTCATCACACTCAAAAGTTGTTCGGCAACCTTTTGTGATTTCTACTACCAATTTTGGGGGTGGGCTCATTGTCTTAATATCGCTATTTTTCACTCCATTAATCTCTGATAGCGTAAAACCACTCATTTCAAGAATAAAATCCTTTCAAAAAGTTAAAAGAACTTTATTCTTGTAAACAAGAATACTTACGCACTCATATGATGTTAGAGTAAATGAAATAATTTAAGGTTTAATGATTAATACTCCTTTGTGGTATTTATATGGGTTACTTTGAGCATTTTAGAGCTCTTATAAAGCCATTCTATATTACGAATTGAAGAGTGTGAGCTAAAATCATCTTTCTCCTTGCTCTTCTTTATTTTCTACATTTTACCTCCGAATTGACAATGCTTTCGTGAATTTTATGGCAACGGTGTTGGTATTCTTTTTGTCTCAAGCCTGCTGTAATGATGGTTCTTCTCTTTTATTTAATCAGCTATCGATTTTAATCTCATTTTGTATAAATTAGAAATGTTTACATCTTTTGTCTTTTCTTTTGAATGTGTCCTAACCTCAGAATTTCTAGTGTTTTTGTAGGTCTTTAGTTCATCTTGGCTATTCATTGAATATGTAAAACTATTCACTATTCGTCAAACTATTCGTCAGTGAAACAATGAGTGTGATAACATACAGTTATCACAATCACAGTTTAAAAAAAAACTCTAATTTAGTGCTCTGACGGTTGTTCATGTCATTTATTATGGTTACACTGAGTTTGATTTACAATTGATGATTTTTTTTTTACTCCGTCTACTTTTTTACATGATCCAATTTAATGACCGTCCATTATCATTCTTATTATACCCGTTGGGTATCCATGAGCATTTGGTAATCATTACCGTAGGTATGACAAAATTAACCTTATACCTCGTAGAACATCATTTCACTCTTACTTGATATATTTGGAGCACTCGTTATTTCTTCAATAAGGGGCTTAAACTATTTTTCATCTTTTTGGTAAATCAGTGTCAAATGCTCCTTGATATAATATTCATGTGCTTGGATAACATGAATTTCAGAGAAAAAACTGCAAGTAAATTGTTATGTACGCAAAATTTTAAGTTAATAAAATGAGTTTTTATTTTATTTTTTTGTTTAAATTTTACTTATTAGTATAACGGTACGATTTTGTATTTAAAACAACAGCATAGGAACCCGTGATAATAGCTGTGGCATTCGTCAGAGAACAAGATTTTTATGCTTTTTATGTCTTTATTGATAAAAAATTATGTAGGCCTTGTTGGAAAACAGTGGTTTTTAGACTTAGTACCCTAACAATAAACTTTAAAAAAACACACGAAAACTTCTAAGAAACAAGAAAATTTCAACAATAAAAGTATGAAAAATTCACATAATAAATATAACTGACCTAAATGTCGTTTTAGGCTATTAATACAGCTTTAGAGGTAGTGAAAGAGTCGTTTTATGGGGGGGGGGGGGTCAAAATACCATATGGTCTTAAAACTAATATTGCGACGGAAAAAAGTATATAATGCGAATTATTTTGAATTGTATTACCTACATATGCTAAACTCTTTGAAAATCCTTAGTTTTTTAAAATCTTGATATATAACATTTAGTATAATACTTTATAAATTAATGAATTTTTTTTCTAAGGATAATATATCCCTTGAGCTCATTTTGTGACAAAATTGCAGTTTTTTAAGGGATAGTTTAAAAGAAATGTGAAGTAGACCTACGTTGAAGGCCCTTTTTTTAGTAGGTCACTTTGACTTTTTTAGTTTCTTTACCTAAGTTGGACAAACATCTTTTTTTTTAAACTTGTTGTATGTAGTTTCAAATCCTAAAATTGGTCAAAAATTAATTTTATAAGAACAAAGTTTTTCCGATGAGGGCAAAGAGCGGAGCTGAAAATTAATTACAGCTTTCTTGGGGCTGTGCTGCTCAAGACAATTGACAAAGTAGTGTAGATAACATAATAGTAAACTCGATTGGTATTGATTAGACCAATACCCATAAGAAATGCTTTGCTGGGAAAACAATAGTCAATAAGGTAGATGAAGAAAATAGGGAATAATTTTTATCGATATATTGCCCCCCCCCCCAAAATAAAAGACAGAAATTTTGTTAGAACGAAAAAATATTTACACCTTCTACAATATATCCATGGATACTTTAACCAAGCACAAATGCAGGAACAAAATTTTCCCGGAGGTTCCATCCCTTAGAATAATTACACCAATTAAAAGAAAAGGCTCACAACTGCTCCCTATATTTTAAAAACTTATTTCTTATTTACCAGAAAAAAAACTGAAAAATCTTGTACTAAACATTTTGAAAAGTACATTTTTTGTCTTCATCTAAAAATTCAAAAGTAATCTTGACTCCACTCTCACCCGCATTCTCGTGAATTGGAGTCAACACTAAAAAAAAATTGTCAGGATCAAAACCTCGGGGTACCGGAAACAGAAAGCAGCTGTCTTGACTTTACATATCTTTGGGTCCTAAAATTAGCAATCCCCTGAACTAATTTTAAATCCAAAAGAGTACCTACCCGGGCACCAAAGACCCAATCTGAGTCAATACCCAGCTTTGTGTCTTATGAAACAAATATCTGGAACACCGTTTCAAATAAACTAGTTCGTGATATTTCCCTATTTTTCTCGAACTCTGAAAAACTAGAACTTTAATGCATACTTGAGTCTTTTCAAGAATTTTAATTCTTTAAAGTTCATTTGTTTAATAGCTGGCAAAACACTGCTAAGAGCTTTAAAAATTGGCCTGTTATTTTCTGCATTGTTCTGAAGGATTTTCCTGCCCCAATTCCTTTTTGTTTTATTGATTTTGTGTTTTCAGCAAAGTGCTATTATATATTATGCAGCTGACCCCGAAAAGCAATTTTTCTGTCAAAAGTTATATTTTAGGATTCGTAAATTGGCAACGCTAAAAATCTGAAATTCTCTTCAAGAGGCTGTTAACATTCAAAGAAGTAGACGATTTTAGCTCAAATCTTCTATTCGTCTGTAAGGGCTTCTTTTGTATGTAATTGAACGGTTTTATTCAATTATGGAAGATCCAAATGTTTCTCCTGTAAATCCTACAGTAACCATGGAAGATTCCCAGGTAAATTTTGCCTAATTTAATCACAATAAACTTGTCTCATAAACTTTGAGGAGTCATTAAATGAGAGCACAACAGTCAGTCAGACTGCTGTGCTCAATCCACTGTTTTTCTCAAAGAAAATTCTGCCAACTTGCCTGGGTAAATTTTTAAAAAATCATATTATTGACTTACAAATAAAGTGAATATACCACTTCATGCCTTTTTTATGCTCTTTGCAAATATAATAATCATTTTTGTTGGAAATGAATTTTACCCCCACCCCTAGGGTAAAAGACCTCATTTTGGGAAAGACCACTTTTCTTTGGCATTTTGGAAAAATAGCAATGGGTTTTTGGACTGCCCCTTTTTTACTACAGTATGACACAATGCAAGTGTAGACCCAATCATCTCTCACTAGAGCCAGCCCAGTGGGAGTAATTTGTCATCATAAATCCAATGTGTGGTCTCTGTTTTGACAAGCAAGTGAAATGAAAGAAATACATATGTAATATTTGTGATTTACAAAACAAAAATCATGAAATGCGAGTTTGATTTTTAGAGTCAGAAGAAAATCAGCTTTTTGTAAATAGCCTATTTGAATAATACTGAAACCCTAAACATATATTTACATCAAGACAGGATAATCAATATTTCATAAAAGAGGTCTTTCTTTGTTAATCAATAAACTTATCATTTTCAGTAAATGATCTTAAATAATTTAATAATAACCATGTTGTTGCATAGCTTGGATTTTTAACTATTCATTGGCCTATACAAACCTTTTCAACTCTAATTTGATAACAAGATATGAGGTTTTAAGTTTTACATAATTTTGCTCAATTGGATACTGGTCTTTTACCCTATATATACCAATTCAGGGTATATATTTGCACATTAGGGGGGGGGGTAAATTTTATTTCTGATGTAAATTGGAGGTAAGTTTAAACTTTATCCCCAACCCCTAATGTGCAAATAGCCTATATAGCCTACCCTGAATTGGTATATAAAGGTGGGGGTAAAATTCATTTCCAACAAAAATGATTATCATATTTGGAAAGAGCATAAAAAAAGGCATTGAGTGGTATAGGCCTATTCACTTTATTTGTAGGCTAATATGATTTGGTAAAAATTTACCCTTGCCTGTCTCTCCCATTTAAAAAAAGAATTGTTAGCTCTCCTTGGCATACAATTTTAGTTTGCTACTTTCTTTTCCTGTTTATAGCCTGGGCTACAGGATGTGTACATATAAAGCAGTTTCATAATAGCCATGCTACACAGCAATAGTAGGCTGAAATGGTTCTAGCATCTTACTGTTTTAGATGTAGGATTCACTAAAACCAGATCTGGTGCTACCTTTGCAAACAAGGCATTTCTGTTCACAGCCCTAATGTCTGGTCATTTTTATGAGAAGATTGTACTCAGGTTCATTTATGTTTTGGCATACACAGCCACTTTTTACAAACATCACAGTTCATTACAGCTGATTCCTTATCCAAGTTATGGTCACAAGCAGATAACTTGTTTATTCCCTTTTTTGGGCTTTCTTGGGGTCTTTTTGGTGCCATGGTTAACAGTAGGCTAATTACTGTCATCATTTAATTGCAACTAAATTCTTATCTAAATGCTAAGGTAGGCACTTTGCTCACTACCTAAAATTAACCGCTCATTGCTTTTGACAGAAAAATTGCTTTTCGGGGTCAGCTGCATAATATATAATAGCACTTTGCTGAAAACACAAAATCAATAAAACAAAAAGGAATTGGGGCAGGAAAATCCTTCAGAACAATGCAGAAAATAACAGGCCAATTTTTAAAGCTCTTAGCAGTGTTTTGCCAGCTATTAAACAAATGAACTTTAAAGAATTAAAATTCTTGAAAAGACTCAAGTATGCATTAAAGTTCTAGTTTTTCAGAGTTCGAGAAAAATAGGGAAATATCACGAACTAGTTTATTTGAAACGGTGTTCCAGATATTTGTTTCATAAGACACAAAGCTGGGTATTGACTCAGATTGGGTCTTTGGTGCCAGGTCGGTACTCTTTTGGATTTAAAATTAGTTCAGGGGATTGCTAATTTTAGGACCCAAAGATATGTAAAGTCAAGACAGCTGCTTTCTGTTTCCGGTACCCCGAGGTTTTGATCCTGACAATTTTTTTTTAGTGTTGACTCCAATTCACGAGAATGCGGGTGAGAGTGGAGTCAAGATTACTTTTGAATTTTTAGATGAAGACAAAAAATGTACTTTTCAAAATGTTTAGTACAAGATTTTTCAGTTTTTTTTCTGGTAAATGAAGGTAATTAAGAAATAAGTTTTTAAAATATAGGGAGCAGTTGTGAGCCTCTTCTTTTAATTGGTGTAATTATTCTAAGGGATGGAACCTCTGGGAAAGTTTTGTTCCTGCATTTGTGCTTGGTTAAAGTATCCATGGATATATTGTAGAAGGTGTAAATATTTTTTCGTTCTAACAAAATTTCTGTCTTTTATTTTGGGGTGGGGGGCAATATATCGATAAAAATTATTCCCTATTTTCTTCATCTACCTTATTGACTATTGTTTTCCCAGCAAAGCATTTCTTATGGGTATTGGTCTAATCAATACCAATCGAGTTTACTATTATGTTATCTACACTACTTTGTCAATTGTCTTGAGCACCACAGCCCCAAGAAAGCTGTAATTAATTTTCGTTAGTGAGGCGTTAATGAGCGGTTAACCACTCAAAATAGCAATGGGTTTTTGGACTGCCCCTTTTTTACTACAGTATGACACAATGCAAGTGTAGACCCAATCATCTCTCACTAGAGCCAGCCCAGTGGGAGTAATTTGTCATCATAAATCCAATGTGTGGTCTCTGTTTTGACAAGCAAGTGAAATGAAAGAAATACATATGTAATATTTGTGATTTATAGAATAAAAATCAAGAAATAAAAGTTGTATTTTTAGAATCAGAAGACAATCAGCTTTCTATTATTATGTGAATAATACTGAAACACTAAAAAGATATTTACATCAAAATAGGATAATTGATATTTCCAAAAAGAGGTCTCTCTAGGTAAGTCAATAAACTAATAATTTTAAGTGAATAATCTTAAATAATTTTAATAAAAACCATGATGTTGCTTAGATTGGATTTTCAATTATTCAGTGGCCTATACAAACATTTTCATCTCTAACTAGATAACAAGATATGAGGTTTTGAGTTTTACATTATTTTGTTCAATTGGATACTGGTCTTTTACCCTATATATACCAATTCAGGGTATATATTTGCACATTAGGGGGGGGGGTAAATTTTATTTCTGATGTAAATTGGAGGTAAGTTTAAACTTTATCCCCACCCCCTAATGTGCAAATAGCCTATATAGCCTACCCTGAATTGGTATATAAAGGTGGGGGTAAAATTCATTTCCAACAAAAATGATTATTATATTTGTAAAGAGCATAAAAAAAGGCATTGAGTGGTATAGGCCTATTCACTTTATTTGTAGGCTAATATGATTTGGTAAAAATTTACCCTTGCCTGTCTCTCCCATTTAAAAAAAGAATTGTTAGCTCTCCTTGGCATACAATTTTAGTTTGCTACTTTCTTTTCCTGTTTATAGCCTGGGCTACAGGATGTGTACATATAAAGCAGTTTCATAATAGCCATGCTACACAGCAATAGTAGGCTGAAATGGTTCTAGCATCTTACTGTTTTAGATGTAGGATTCACTAAAACCAGATCTGGTGCTACCTTTGCAAACAAGGCATTTCTGTTCACAGCCCTAATGTCTGGTCATTTTTATGAGAAGATTGTACTCAGGTTCATTTATGTTTTGGCATACACAGCCACTTTTTACAAACATCACAGTTCATTACAGCTGATTCCTTATCCAAGTTATGGTCACAAGCAGATAACTTGTTTATTCCCTTTTTTGGGCTTTCTTGGGGTCTTTTTGGTGCCATGGTTAACAGTAGGCTAATTACTGTCATCATTTAATTGCAACTAAATTCTTATCTAAATGCTAAGGTAGGCACTTTGCTCACTACCTATGATCAACAAAACTCTCAAAAATTAGGGACTTATAAGGGTTACTAATTCAAATGAAGTAAGAATTGTTTTCTTATCATGTTTTTTTCTCAACAACCCCCACTCTAGGCTTAGGCTATATAATTGTGTCATGTACCTGTAAGTTGAACCAATCCTGACAAAATCAAGAAACAGAAAAACACATGGGATTAGGGGGATTTGAACCCCCTCCAAAATGTTTGCCTGACTTGTAAAAACATAACAAAAATGGAAATAAACAAATTTTGTTGGTGTTTTTTTAGTTTTTTTTTGTGTAACCCCCCCCCCCCCTGAAAATTTTTTTGAGCAAAAAACATCCTGGGTATGGCCTTGGGAGGAGGGGTAGTTTTGTCAGAGCAGTAACTATTATTTTTGAAAAGTGTATCCATTCAGAAATGAAGTGATACTATTTTTTTGTTATTATTGTGTTTCTTCACAATTAATTAAAAAAACTTTCTGAACAAGAAGTTTTTCAAAGAAAAGTAATGGATATTTTACACTTCAGATCAGCAGATATAAATACCTGTTAAAATTTAAACTCAAAACAACCAGAAATTACTATTAAAGAATAAATGAAACCCAAAACAAACAGAAATTAAATAAACAATCATACCAAAACAACATACAACAAGGTATAATATAAACAAATAAATAAATCTTAAGCCAATTAATGCTTAAATTGAATATGCAAATCAAGCTTAAAAAAAATGTTTTGCTATTGAAGTATAAATGAAACCCAAAACAAACAGAAATTAAATAAACAATCAATGCAAACAAACATACAACAGATGCTAATTTAGATGAATAAATAAGTCTTAAAACCAGTGAAACTTAAATTGAACATGCAAATCAAGCTTGAAACAAACAAAAATCAGTACAAACAAAAGTTTGGGTATCACCTCCTTCTCTCACTGTAAAAGTCTAAAACCTACTGCATCATTGGCACTTTACTGAAAACAAATTGTATTACAAATTATTTTCAAAGTTTAACTAGTATCAAAGTAACAATATTAAAGTAAAAAAATGGGTTTGTGTCAACCTTGGAGTTTTTATTATCTGATGCTTGAACTATTTTTAACAAAATAACTATCTACAATTTTTTATTGGATGGGTTTGGGGAAAAAAGGTGGGGTGGGGGGCTAATTGCCCTTCAATCTCTTTTGACTCTTTAAAAGTGAACTAGAACTTTCCATTTTCAATCAAATGAGCCCTCTCTGAAGTCTATACAAGCATCCCTTCTCTAAGATCCATATATGCCCCTAGGGCATAACTTACAACACCTGTACCTGGGCCCGGGGGGGGGGGGGTGTCAACCCTGGAGTTCTAATATCTGATGTTTGAACTATTTTTAAGAAAATGGTCACCTCAAAATTGTTATTGGATGGGTTTGGGGAAGAAAAAGGAATGGAGGCGCTTGTTGCCCTCTGATCTCTTTTGACTCTGAGAAAGGAAACTAGAACTTTTAATTTCCAATTAAATGAGCCCTCTCTGAAATTTATACAAGCATCCCTTTCATAAGAACGATATACAACCCCAGGACATAACTTACAATGCCTGCCTGCTGGGCCCTGGGGGGTTGGGCTGACGCTGCAGTTTTTGTTATCTTACCATTGAATCATTTAAAAAAAATGGCTGAACTACAACTTTTAATTTCGAACCAAATGAGCCCTCTCTGAAGTTTATACAAGCATCCCTTTCACAAGAACCATATATGCCCCCAGGGCATAACTTGCAACACCTGCCCCTGGGCCCTGGAGGGCTGTGTTGACTTTGGAGTTTTTGTTATCTGACCTTTAAACTATTTTTAACAAAATGGCCTCAAAATTTTTATCGAATGCATTTGGGGAAAAGGGGCGTGGGGTTTTAGTTGCCCTTTGATCTCTTTTGACTCTTAAAAACTGAACTAGAACTTTCAATTTCCAATCAAATCAGAACTTTGTGAAGTTTATATGAGCATTCCTTGTACAACAGCTATGTATGCCCCCTGGGCATAATTTACAATGCCTACCCTGGGCCCTGAAGGATTGGGTAAACCCTGGAGTTTTTGATATATGATCTTTGAACCGTTTTGAAAAAATGGCTTTCTCAAAGTTCTTATTGGATGGGTTTGAGGAAAATTGGGTGTGGAGGGAGGTGGCTTGTTGCCCTCTGATCTCTCTTGACTCTTAAAAACGGCACTAGAGCTCTGGATTTCCAATCAAATGAGACCATTTTGAAGTTTATATGAAGACCCCTTCCATATGAAGTGTCTCTGGGGAAAAGAATAATAATAAGACATTGGAGCTGTATGGCCCTGCTATAGGCAACGCTATAGCACTGCCTCTGATAAGCCATATAGTTAGGTACATAAGCTCCAGTTTCCATAAGGTTTGTTCATTTTATGGTAAAAGCATGCAAATTGGCACACATATATAAAAATATGGAGAATCTGACAGGGGACAGAACCACATTTTCTTAGCACGTTTTTCCACGTTTTGCTACGTTTTTCTGTGTGGAAAATTGTGTATTTTTGAAGTTGAAGGATTTGGACGTTTGAAGGGTCGTTTCTGGTTGATTTGGGTCTGCTGATTCTGAACAAGTGACCACTTTTGAAATCAGATCAGTAATTTCCAAGTTGTACTCATTTTCATCATTGTGGGTTGTACTCTTTTTTGTATACTGAGGTAGTAGATGTGCTTAGAGTAGGTTTCATGGCTAAATAGAGTATGCTGAGTCTGAAAATGTGCTTACTTTTAATATCCAACCATCTGTTACCGAGTTATCACTTTCATCATTGTTGGGTGTAGCCTGTCTTTTGTATTTCTACATTTCAAACTTAGGTTCACCTTAATGTGCAAGTGACAACTGTGGTCTGAATGAATGGACCATTTGCGGGTTTAAAGACGCGACTTGAAATACCTCATGTCACTAGCAGGTTTAACAAAGCTATGGTTTAGAAAAAAATCTGACATAGTTGACTGTTTGACAGCAGAGCTTGAAAAGCTACTGCCCAGCAGTCTCCCAACCATCAATTCAATTGTACTAGAAGGGTCTGTTCTAGTAGCCTACAACTCATTGTCCTTAAGCCTGAATTTAGTTTTGGTGAGTTTGCTTGCTCAAACTTTGCTACTTACATTAGAAAGCAACAGTCCCAAAATGACGCTCAAAGGATTGATCTCGTCTTTGACATCTACACTGATGACAGGCTAAAAAACGGAGTGCGTGAACACAGAGGAACGTCTTCTTATGCCGTGAAAATCACAGACTGAACCCCTGTTCCTCAGATGAACTGGCATGACTTTTTGAAATCAACTGAGAACAAGCGTCGACTCTTCCATTTTTTGGCGACTATGGTAGTCCAGGAATTGCAGGACATCTTTGTAGTGGCCACTATTGGAGATACAGTTATTTCAACGCGCAATATCGCTTTTTGCAAAGGCCTCACACTTACCAACCATGAAGAAGGTGGTACTCGTGTGCTGCTCCATGCCTTCCATCAGGCCCAGTGTGACTATAACTTCATAGCCATCAGAACTGTGGATTCTGATGTAGTTGTGATTGCAACATCTTTGTTCCAGCAGCTTCAGATTGAAAACCTGTTTTTCATCTATGGGCATGGAGCAAAGACGAAAATACTGCCCATTCACGATATTACTTATCGTCTAGGACCTGACAGGTCTCGCAATCTTCTCTTTTTGTATGCCTTCTCTGGATGCGTTACGATTTCTTCTTTTGCTTTTCATGGAAAGCATGGTGTTTGGAAGACCTGGAAAACTGTGGAATCCATTCTTCCAACTTCTGTTACTCTTGAGTACATCAGGAGCCCCCCTCCTAGATTGTAACTTTACAGATATCCAGCAATTCATTGTCGTTCCTTATGAAAAATCAAATGACTTGTCTGAAGTGAGCAGTCTGCAGAGGAGCTTTACACACGAAAAACAGCCGGAATGGAAAAACTGCCCCCAACAGCAGCTGCTCTTGAACAGCATACCAAACGCGCTTACTTGCAGGCCCAGATATGGGCATCATTGTGTTGTCTGGAACTTTCCCCACTGGATCCTGGTTTATACGGCTGGGTGAAGCATGACGGAAGCTGGGAGTTTTTCTGGACTAATCTTCCTGAGGCAGTGACGATTTGCAAAGAACTGCTCAAATGTGCCTGTAAAACAAAGTGCAAAAACAGGTGGAAATGTGCAAAAGCTTCCCTTAAATGCGCAGATCTCTGTTCATGCAAAGGTTCTGAAATCAGTACAATCAGTAGTGCACTTTTTGTAGCTTTAATTGTCAGAAGCCGATTTCGACCTGTGTCCTGTCTGTGAGAACCCCATTTTCTTTTTTTTTTTTTAGCAATCTTTACGATCGAAAAAGTCGAAATTGGCTATTTCATTCCTATGATCCATGTGGTTCTTTAACTGTTTTGAAATACCTGAAGTAGTTTAGTACTCTACATTTTATCATCATAATAGTATGCTTCTTACGTCCAAAGTTCCTTAAGTCAAGCTGTTTGAGTAGAATAAATGATTTTTTTTATTGACAGCTTATTGAGGAGATATGGAACGGTAATTATTAACTTACAGTCAAAAATGTATGATCCCCTTTGGAATGTCAAGAAGCGTTTTCAGAGCTCCTTGAAATGTCAGATAATTTACCAGCTATACATTAATTTTGACAACTCATCAATCCTGCTCAACTCATCCTCAGAGCTATACTGTAGTGTTTCTCCTCCCCATAGTATAGTGCAGACGGTTTGATCATTCTATTTTCCCTTCTTGTTTTAGTTTTTTTTTTGTTTAAAGCTTTTTCCAATAGGCAATGTTTAGAAGTCCTCCAAAAAAAAGTCCCACCAGATCCCAAATCAAATTCCAGTGAAAGTGCCATAGTGAAAGATACCCATCTTGGCTGGTCAAGCACACTATCTCAAAGTTCAAATGATAGCTCCAATTTGGAGAATAGGACAATGATAAGGAGCGTTTTCAGAGCTCCTTGAAATGTCAGATAATTTACCAGCTATACATTAATTTTGACAACTCATCAATCCTGCTCAACTCATCCTCAGAGCTATACTGTAGTGTTTCTCCTCCCCATAGTATAGTGCAGACGGTTTGATCATTCTATTTTCCCTTCTTGTTTTAGTTTTTTTTTTGTTTAAAGCTTTTTCCAATAGGCAATGTTTAGAAGTCCTCCAAAAAAAAAGTCCCACCAGATCCCAAATCAAATTCCAGTGAAAGTGACAAAGTGAAAGATACCCATCTTGGCTGGTCAAGCACACTATCTCAAAGTTCAAATGATAGCTCCAATTTGGAGAATAGGACAATGATAAGTTTAGGGGCTAATGTAACCATAAATGATGATAATGGGTTTCAAGAGGTCCTCTCTAGAAGCTCTAAAAAAAGGAAAAAAATCTCCCCAATCAAAAGCATTTCCCCTCTCCCTGCTCAAGATCCTCTCTCCAAAAACTTAGGAATTTACCTTAAAATTACTCCTACTACCCCCTTTGAAATAAAAATGATCACTGCAATAAGAGTTGCAATTTTTAAATTGCTAAAATCAATGTTCTCTCTTAATATTAACTGTGATGGATCTCTGCTAATAGCTGTAGAAGATCAGAAATCAGCAGATACAATAATTAACCTAAAATCCCTTCTGAATACCCAAATTATTGCATCTAATTCTAACCCAAAACAATCACCAACAAGAATAGTAGTTTATAATGTTCCCCCAGAAATATCCACTCAGGAGTTAAAAGAAGGCCTATCAGATAGGACTGGTAACACAATCCCAGTTGAGGATGTTACCCAACTTGGCAAACCTAACTCTAATGGCCTAAAAACTAGTAGATCCTTCTTATTCACACTGAAGGAAAAAATTAATATCCCAGAAAAATTATTCCTATTTGGGCAAATCAAATCACACAAGGAATACAAACCTAAGCCTGTCCAGTGTCAGAAGTGTCTCAAACTGGGACACACAACAAACAAATGCAATGTAATTATCTAAGAGTGTAGTAACTGTAAAGCTTTCCATCCTAAAGAGCTGACAACTTGCAACAACACTCAGCCTACATGCATCAATTGCAAAGGCCCTCATGAATCTACAAATAAATCATTATGCCCTGCATACAAGAAATGATCTCTAACACTCCAAATATCAACAGAGAAGGCCATCCCATACCCCTTTGCAGCAATGGAAGCAAATGCTGCACAACAAAACCAAATAAAGCCTGTAATGAAACCAACCAAAACCCCCAAGTCAAACGCCCCCAGTGCATCAAGCACCCCATATAAAACACCATCTTCTAAGCTCCCTAGCTCAAATCCCTATCAGAAGGAATCACCAAGCCAACAAGCCTCCTTGTCTGGTGAGATGAGGTCAGCCTGCCCCCCCCCCTCCCAAGAAGAAACGAACCAGAAACACTACCAGGAATCAATCCCCTAACCGACAAACAGGAAGCACAACCAAAAATTCAATCTCCAAATATATGCTTATTCATTCTAAACTGTAATGCAGTTCAGGCCATGAACATATATCAACTACAGAAAACAAAAATCATTGCAGAATTGGCAAAAAACTACATCCCAGATGATATGCTCATTCAAGCAAAAAAAGATCTTGCTTTACTTTTAACAAAGCTGAACATTGATACACAGCCATATGGAGAATAAATCAACAACACAACATATATCAATACTCCAATGGAATTTAAGATCACTCACAGAAAATAAACTAAATGAACTAATATCTTTTATGAATAATAATTCCATTAATATTGCTTGCCTCCAGGAAACTCATTTAACCCAAAATCAACAAATTAAGTCTCTGGGATATACTATCCTCAGAAAGGATAGATCTTCAGAGAGAAAAGGAGGCGGGGTAGCTTTATTAGTTAAAAATAATATAAAAAGTTTGTGGCATCAATTTTCCAGATTTTGCAAATGATGTTGATGTAATTGGTATCAGTGTTTGGCTGAATAATTTAAAAACCTACATAATAAGCTTTTATAACCCTAATGGCCAAACTACAGATGCCAAGGATTTCTTTAACTATATAAATAATTCTAATATGTTAAAAAATATCATTATTTGTGAAGATTTAAATGCCCACAGCCTTTTGTGGGGGAATAAACCAGCAAATAAAGCTGGTAAATTCATTGAGAATATGACTTCAAATAATAATGAATTAGCTATTGCTACCCATCCAAACCTGAATACATATTTCAACCCCAAAAGTGGCAGATTGTCCACAATTGACCTACAAATTGTGTGATTAAATTTTTTGAACAAAATTTATATGAATAAAATTGATAGTCTGTGTACTGACCACTTTGCAATAGGTTGCTACCTAAATGAACCTGCTGAAACTCTATATCATACCTCCAAATATATCATCACTAAAGCAAATTTATTTGTGTTCCAAAATAAGCTAAATGATGAAATTACAAGTTTCACCCAAAGTTCATGCATTTCAAACACAACAGTTGACACACATGCTGAAGCCTTGACATCTTTACCAATAAATACAGCTAATCATGCTATCCCCAGGACAACACCTAAGAAAACATTCCCTAAACAAATTCCTAAAGCATGGTGGACAAATGAGTGCCTAAATAGATGGAGAATAAAAAAGGCAGCTAGGACAGAATTCATAAAAAAACATCACCTACTACATATTTAAAAAAATTACAAGCAGAATCTAATCTAAAAAGGACTATAATAGATGATAAATATAATTACTGGAATAATTTTGCAAATAATCTCTCCAGAGAAACACATGAGCCAATTATACATAAAGTCATAAGCCACATCTGTGGGGAAAAGACTTGCCCCAACCCACTCCTGTATGAGCTTATACATAATAATACCCATTATGGCAATGATAATGAAAAAGCTAACCTATTTGCAACTCTTTTTGTTAATAAGCTAACATCAAATAATCAAAGCAAACTGTCCCCAATTCCTATGAACCCAAGTTACCAACCACGCCCAGGATCTGAGGACATAACTAATCCATTTTCAATCCAGGAATTATATAATGCAATACATCAGATCAGGTCCAAAACTAGCATCAGCAATGACAATATACACCCTACATGGATAAAGAATCTCACACCTTCATACAAACAAGAACTGCTAAATTGTTATAATCACGCTTGGGCATCTTCTATGTTCCCCAATATATGGAAATGTTCGTCCCTCCTACCAATCCTAAAGAAAAACAAACCCAAAGATAACCCTGAGTCTTATAGGCCAATAATGATTACACCTGTGATGGGGAAAATAATGGAGAAAATAATCTATCACAGACTCCTCTGGTTTGTTGAAAAAAATAATATGATCCCTCACACTCAAACTGGATTCAGGAAACACCACTCCTCAACAGATGCTTTGATTTTGCTAACAAATGCAATAAATGAGTCTTTCTAAAAAAAAGGCCTAGCTGCAGCTTTCCTAGATTTTGAAGGGGCATATGACAATGTGAACCACCAAATCCTTTTAAACAAACTTGCAAACCTTGGAGTACCCCTTAAGCTAGTATCTTTTATTAAATCCTTCATAGAAGTGTGAAGTTTCATCGTTTGTGTTGGTTCAGCCTCTTCACCCCAAAAGACAATAACCAAAGGCCTACCACAGGGAGCAGTCCTCAGTTGCCTCCTATTTGCCCTATATCTCTGGAACATGAACCTACCCCACACGAATCTACAATATGCTGATGATCTAGTGCTATGGTCATCTGACAACACCTTCCAGATAGCACAGTCAAATCTGCAAAAGTCACTTTTCCAGTTTGAAAAATTCTCTCAACATTCAGATTTACCCATTGCACCCATCAAGTCAAAAATAATCCAATTTCACCGGAAGCGAAACCATGTTAAGGCAAAACTAACTCTAAATAAAACAACTATTCCAGAAGATAATCATATTATTTACCTACGTTTCATGCTTGACCAAAAACTTAATTTCCACCTCCACATTTCAAACACAATAAAAAATGCTATAGAAATGCAAATATACTAGAAAGACTTCTTTCCACACCCTGGGGTTGTAAGGAGAAAACCTTACTCCAGTTTTATAAATCACATATAAGACCCCATATTGACTATGGGCTCATTGTCTATGGTGCATGTGCAAAGACCCAGATGCAAAAATTGAAACAACACAAAATGATATAATACGTCTCATATTTGGTCTTAGGAAACCCACAAGTACCAAGTTTCTGCTTATGGAGAGTGGATTAACAACAATAAGGGAGAGACTTAGGTTTTTCTTGACAATATATCTTACAAAATTGAATCAAATAGCTCACACACATTACATAATTGGTTAAGAAATCCAGCCATGTATAGAGGCATTGCAGATGAGTATGCCAATATTCAGAAGAAGTTCCCCATACCAGCAAAGTCTATTGCACCCACTGTCCCCCGTTCCCCCCCATGGAATTGGTCAAGTCCCATAATAAATAATGAGTTCTCAAAGTGGAATAAAGATTTAACCCCTATTGCTTTTGTCCAGAAAAAATTTGCAGAACTTAATACAATTACCTATAAAAATCACTTCCAAATATTTGTTGATGGGTCAAAAATGAATGAGAAGGTTGCAAGTGGTGTATTCCTTCCTCACCTGAAAATTGCAATGGGTGAGAGATTATATAATAATGTATCTATAATGTCTGCTGAGTTAAATGCCATAATCTTGGCATTAGAACACCTTAAAAAAAAACAACCTTTGATTGCAAATTCAAATGATATTATCATATATTCCGACTCTCTATCAAGCCTTGAGTTGCTGGCCTCAGCTCCTCAATATAAGTTGGACATTGACACTTATCATTTTCTCAGTATTATTGATAATCTTGCTTCAAGTGGCATAAAAACTTATTTTCAGTACATTCCTAGCCACTCTGGCATAAGTGGTAATCATCAGGTTGATGAAATAGCAAAAAATGCTATAAATATTGACCAGCCAAGTGGGAGACCAATCCCAATTAGAGATATTTACCGATGGAGGCTATCAGATATTAATTTTAATAAGGTTAATCCTATCCTTTCCCCCTTTCCCAATAAGTATCTTTCTAAAATTTATCATAGAATTCGTTCTGGAACAAATGGACTAAATTTCCTTGCATTCTCTTATGAGTTTTCTAATTCAAGTGGTTCAATTCCCCTGTCCCCTCTTTGCAGGCATTGTAATATGAATAATGAAACAATTGACCATTGCCTATTTGAATGTAATATGTTGACGTCTGTACAACATACCTTGCTTTGTAAACTGTTAAAATGCTTCAAACACCACAGAATCTCACTATCAGCCAAGAGCCTAGCCAACTATACCTGCACACAGAGCACAGAAATCGATATCTATCATCTTATATTTGAACTTCTTGATCTACTGAAAGATATCTGAGAATATCTAATAAATAAGAGACAACTAAGACAGTAGCTCTGTAGCCCACAGAGTGACCAAAAAGAAAAGGGCTAAATAGTACCAACTGAATAGCCCGCCTGTTGTGAATTAGAAGAAGGGAGGGTATGAGTTCTTGTTAGAGTATGACATAGAAACCGTGGTTATGAAACTGGTAAATCATGAACCATGAATCCGATTGCAAAAATAACCACATTTTTGGAATCGAGAGCCTCGAATTAGTCAGAAAAGAGATCTTAAAGTTGGTCATCGCTCATTCTCAAAATTCACGTTTTTTTTCTTCACGCAGAAAAACGCAAAGTAGCGCGGAACCGCGGAGACATATTTGAATTTGTGGTTTAGTCGATTCTTCACATTAGCGACTTAGTCGATTCTTTAACACGTTCACCAGTTTCTATGCGATTACAATGAAAAATACAAAGTCAGAAAGCAGAAATTACTCAGAAGTGTATGGAGCATAGTGATGAAAATGATGATAACTCAGTAACCAGGAGTTGGATGAAACAAGTAAGCACCATTTTGGAATAAGGAGAGACAAATCAGTCAGAAACGACCCTCTACTTGGAAAAATTTCCCACTCTGAAAGTCAGGTATTTTTTCCCACGCGGAAAAACGCAAAATGGCACAATAATCGCATCGGAAAATGTGGTTCTGCCCCGGTCAGATTCTTCATATTTTTTTGTATATGTCTGCCAAATTTCATGCTTTTACCATCAAATGAACAAACATGACGCTTATGTACCTAACTAATAACTCAAAGATGCTATTGCTTATTTTATTTTGAGGCCTTTAAATGACTTATTGTTCCTTATTATTTGCAAGTAAAAAATGGTTACCAAAAAGTCTGAGAAGGCTTTGAAACGGTCATAAACACATTATATAGATGTAAAATATAGAGTATAGAGTCTTCATAACACAGTTCGTGGTAACGAACTGTAAGTAAGGAGTGACCTGGCTCAAAAGTAACCAAAATTCTAAAAAACGGAATTTTGATACCAATAGATACATCAAAAGAATCAGATTTTTATACTGATTTCAAATATATAAGTTTAGTCCTATCCTGTTCATCAAGTTTAGTCCTACTTATCAAAAGTTATGCGCCTGAGAAATGTTGCCTGATTTTAAAAAAAAGGAGGAAACACTCCCTAAAAGTCGTAGAACCTTAATGAAAATCACACCGTCAGATTCAGCGCATCAGAGAACCCTACTGTAGAGGTTTCAAGCTCCTGTCTGCAAAAATATGGAATTTTGTATTTTTGCCAGAAGAAATCACAGATGCGTGTTTATTTGTTTTTTGTTGTTTTTTTCCCAGGGATGATTGTATCGACACAGTGGTCCTAAGATATCGTGGGAGGGCTCATTCGAACGGCTGAAGTTTATACGAAGACCCCTTCCATATGAAGTGTCTCTGGGGAAAAGAATAATAATAAAACATTGGAGCCATATGGCCCTACTATAGGCAATGCTATAGCATTGCCTCTGATAAGCCATATAGTTAGGTGATAAGCTCCAGTTTCCATAAGGTTTGTTCATTTTATGGTTAAAGCATGCAAATTGGCACACATATGTAAAAATATGGAGAATCTGACAGGGGACAGAACTACATTTTCTTAGCGTGTTTTTCAGCGTTTCACTACGTTTTTCTGTGCGGAAAATTGAGTATTTTTGAAATTGAAGGATTTGGACGTTTGAAGGGTCGTTTCTGGTTGATTTGGGTCAGCTGATTCTGAAAAAGTGCCCACTTTTGAAATCAGATCAGTAATTTCCGAGTTATCGTCATTTTCTTCATCATGGGTTCTGCTCTTTTTTGTATACTGAGGTAGTAGATGTGCTTAGAGTATGTTTCATGGCTAAATAGAGTATGCTGAGTCTGAAAATGTGCTTACTTTTAATATCCTACCATCCGTTACTGAGTTATCACTTTCATCATTGTTGGGTGTAGCCTGTCTTTTTTACTTCTACATTACAAACTCTGGTTCACTTTAACGTGCAAGTGACGACTGTGGTCTGAAGGAATGGACCATTTGAGGGTTTGAAAACGCGGCTTGAAATACCTCATATCACTAGCAGGTTTAACAATGCTATGGTTTGGAAAAAAATCTGACATAGTTGACTGTTTGTCAGCAGAGCTTGAAGAGCTACTGCCCAGCAGTCTCCCAACCGTCGATTCAATTGTACTAGAAGGGTCTGTTCTAGTACACCTCATCGTCCTTAAGCCTGAAATTAGTTTTGGTGAATACGCTCGCCCAAACTTTGCTATTTACATTAGAAAGCAACTGTCCCAAACTGACGCTCAATGAATTTATCTCGTCTTTGACATCTACACTGATGACAGGCTAAAAAACGGAGTGCGTGAACACAGAGGAACGTCTTCTTATGCTGTGAAAATCACAAACTGAACCCCTGTTCCTCAGATGAACTGGCATGACTTTTTGAAATCAACTGAGAACAAGAGTCAACTCTTCCATTTTTCGGCGACTATGGATGGTAGGCCAGGAACTGCAGGACATCTTTGTAGTGGCCACTTTTGGAGAAACATTTATTTCAATGCGCATTATCGCTTTTCGCGAAGGCCTCACACTTACCAACCATGAAGAAGGTGGTACTTGTGTGCTGCTCCATGCCTTCCATCAGGCCCAGTGTGACTATAACTTCATAGCCATCAGAACTGTGGATTCTGATGTAGTTGTGATTGCAACATCTTTGTTCCAGCAGCTTCAGATTGAAAACCTGTTTTTCATCTATGGGCATGGAGCAAAGACGAAAATACTGTCCTTTCACAATATTACTTATCATCTAGGACCTGAGAGGTCTTGCAATCTTCTCTTTTTGTATGTCTTCTCTGGATGCGTTACGATTTCTTCTTTTGCTTTTCATGGAAAGCATGGTGTTTGGAAGACCTGGAAAACTGTGGAATCCATTCTTCCAACTTTTGTTACTCTGAGTACATCAGGAGCCCCCCTCCTAGATTGTAATTTTACAGATATCCAGCAACTCATTGTCGTTCTTTACGAAAAATCAAACGGCTTGTCTGAAGTGAGTAGTCTGCAGAAGGAGCTTTACACACGAAAAACAGCCGGAATAGAAAGACTGCCCCCAACAGCAGCTGCTCTTGAGCAGCATACCAAACGCGCTTACTTGCAGGCCCAGATATGGGCATCATCGTATTGTCTGGATCTTTCCCCACTAGATCCTGGTTTATACGGCTGGGTGAAGCATGACGGAAGCTGGGAGTCTGGACTAATCTTCCTTAGGCAGCGACGATTTGCAAAGAACTGCTCAAATGTGACTGTAAAATAAAGTGCAAAAACAGGTGGAAATGTGCGAAAGCTTCCCTTAAATGCAAAGATCTCTGTTCACGCAAAGGTTCTGAAATCAGTACAATCAGTAGTGCACTTTTTGTAGCTTTAATTGTCAGAAGCCGATTTCGACCTGTATCCTGTCCGTGAGAACTCTATTTTCTTTTTTTAGCAATCTTTACGATGGAAAAAGTCGAAATTGGCTATTTCATTCCTATAATAATAATAATTATAATAATAATAATTTATTTATGACCCACATATGAACATTATAAATGACACTGCGGAGTAATGGAAAATATAAAAGAAAAAATAACAGCATGATTACGAAATCAAACAACAACAACAAAATACAAAATTATCCGATATCACGATAAAAAAAAACAAAAACTAAGGGGTCAGTGACAGAAACAACATTACTAGTATTCATAGTCATATTAGAAGATACATTGGCCAGTCGCGCGCAAGAATCAATTACACCATAACGGAATACAATATTTCTATTTTTAAAACGGCCGGGTAAACACATCAGATATTTACAATATCTAAAGTAACCACTTCTAAGTCTCCGTAAATCTTTTTTCCTCAGTAAGTGGTGGAATGCAGATAGAAAATTTACACCTGGAGAGCAAAAACTATTATAAAGCCGGGCTAGGCCCTTACGATTATAACGCCCTCTATTTGGAGATATCTTACCATATGACACACGAATATTTTTTAATGCATTAGTAACCAACTTGGAGCAAGTTTCGTAAATGGACGGGCAAAACGATACACCAAGCTACTTGACTTTATCCAAACAAAGTAATGAAATCGAACCGAGGTTTAATGGAGATACAGAAGTTCTACTACTAAAGCATATAAACTCACACTTTCCCATACTAACAGATAGGCCAATGTCACTAAGTAGAGAAGACAGCTTACGGAAGTTCTGAGCCAGCCCTCGACGAGAAAAACTAACTAAAAGGACATCGTCGGCGTATGCAATATAACTTACACCAATATCACGAAAAAACACAGTAGGAGATAGATGTTTTAAACAAGTAGCGAGGACACATTTAAATATATAAGGAGATAAAACTCTTCCCGGTCTGACGCCTTTCCTAAGAGCTATCTAATCAGAAGTATTTGACTGCCACTTAATACGCACATAAGAGTTATCATATCAATATCGTAGTGTAGAAATATGTAAATAATTGACTCCAGAGCAAGCAAGAGAATACAAGGCCTGGGCGTGAACAACATTATCAAAAGCCCCGGAAATGTCTACTGTGCAGAAATACAATGAACGCTTCTGGGCAAATGCTTCCTTTAACAACAGGCTGAGCACATGATGCGCCTGGGGGCAACCAACCCCTCTTCTAAATCCTAGTTGAAAAGACGAAAAATCGCACTTAGAAGTTTTTTCAGGCAAAAGGACATAATCAAAAATCTTACTCGTAAGGCAAGATACAGTAATCGGTCTATAATTCGAGTGTGAATCTGGATCTTTACCGCGTTTAAGTATAGGCGTGACACTACCGGAAAGAAAACTATCAGGAACCAGAGATTGAGCTATACAAATCTGGAATAATAACTGCAGGTGGTTCGACAATAATGGGCAATCATAAGCAAAATTCCTAAAGCATAGGCCATCACAATCAGGAGAATCTGATCTTCTTACTTTCTTCAGCGCCCAATGTAAATCACTCATACCGCAGGGACTCTATATTGACAAACAGACACTGGCAGGACCGACCTAAGTAGATTAGAAAAATGTTTCTGAAGACACTGATTAAATACGTAAAACATGTCAATATAATGGCGCACAAAATTCATAAGGTTTAATTACGATTGAGGTGGGGGAGAACACTTACTGCTATTGATAACTCTATTCCAAGTTATTTTACTATTTGGAGCGTCCCACGCGTTGAGCTTTGCATTACGTAAGCAAGATTTGTATTCTTTCTTCGTTTTTTGCTTGACTGTAAACACAGCACCGGAGGAAGGTTGATCGCAAGCGTTCCACAATCGCAACCAAAACTTTGTGCGGTTCTTTACTTTTTTTACTTCCGGATGTATATTCCACAGGGGCTTGCGAGACCTAGAACGCACGTGCTCAATCGGAACTGCAACTTTTGTGGCCGACTTTAGACATGCCACTATCTGGTAATAATACGAATTTAGGTGTTCCTTAGAATCAGGGCACTTTATCGAAGTCTGGAGCAAGTGAATCGGGACTTTAATAGTTGAGAGTAGAGTGCACAAAGTAGTAATATACATCTCTACGTTTATATGATTCCAATTGGGCTTTTGATGCCATTTTGAATGGGGACCCTTAAAGTGGGATTGAACATCAGAAGGCTCAATTAAGCACGAAATAGGGAGACGGTCTTCATTGATTTTATCTTCATCAACAAGCGCCTCGGATTTAATTAGACCGAACTTAGACACAATAATATGGTCGAGGTTGGATTTAACGGAGCCTCGATTATGAATGTAAGTATAAGTCAGGTTCTTAGCAGCGACATGATAGACACTTGGCAGAGAATCTAGCAGGAGTTCAGATCGATCAGATGAGGTCAATATGTCAGTATTCATATCCCCGGCTAAGATCCAATCAACATTTTTATCTGCAAAATTTATGAAAAGAGATTTCAGTTTATGGCAAGCTTTAGCAAAAGCAGTAAATGACTGGGTGTTTCGATGATTGCATGGGAGATACACATTTACAAAAGCCATGTTATCACACTGGATTGCTAGAATATTAGCATCAGAATAAATTTGTATAGGCTGATATCCCGACCGAATGAAGATAGCGGTGCCACCGGAAGGGCGACCGCGGGTCTTTTTTGCTTCTCTAATAAATATATCATGTGTAGCAGACCGCCTTAAACTGTTCATATTAACTTTGGAAAGTAGATGCTCCTGTAGGAATGCAACATCAAAATTTAGCAGCTTGTCAATTTGCAGATTCTTATCTTTAGTACCATTAATGTTCAGAGAAACAAAACTTAAGGCTGTAGGAGAAGTCATCATGCTGTCTTGGTAAGCGTATTTCTCAATACCAAACATTTAAACTGTAAGAAACATGATTTCCTCTGTAATTGGCGCACTTAGGAGCAATTGAGCACGGGTTTTCCGTGGTGTTTTTGTGAGCCGTAGCACAGTGGGAACATGTTGGTATATCAGGAGATCGAGGGCATCTAGCAATAATGTGATTCATTCCTTGGCACCGGAAACAACGACGCGGTAATTCTTGGTAGATTTCAACACGAAAAAGCTCATATCCAAGTCGGAGACCATGGTTAATTGCATTTTTCAGTGCTAGTTGATCCAGAAATTCCAAACGAAAACAATTTGAATGTCCTATTTTTATAGCACGTGCTAATCCCTGTATGCTTTCCTTTAGAGATGATTCTGATACATTTTCAGGGATACCCCGAACAATACCAATTGCTTTTTTTTATCAAGGACCTTGGTTTGAACATTAGGTAGGCTCTTAGAGGCTGAGGCGGCAAGGAATACGGCTGACTGCCTATCTCGAGTAACTACGATCCACTTTTTATTCTTATTATCAGGTTTTAGACTTAAAATCCCTTCATGACCTTCAAGCGTATTCAATTTATCTTTTCGCAAACCAGGATCACTTAAATCGGTAGGAACATTTTTCACAATTACTGCATATGTAGGTTTATCTTCAACTAAAGGGGGATCGGCGGGGGAGGGAAGGCGGCTGGGTTTGAAGCTTTTCTGACAAAGCGCGTAATTCATTAAAACTGGCGTTTACCTTACTACTAAACATGGAATATGCCGATGCAGGAATTATCGGGATTTCACTCGCGTTCCTTATCACGAAGTCCGGCACATCTATATCTTCAGAGTCGCATCTTTCGAACGCCGCAATAATATCGGCAATACTATTTTGTTGGGCGTTGTTACCAACTCGCCTGGGTGGAACTTCCCTTGGAAACGCTTTCTGGAGGAAAAGCTTTCTCGCATCTAACACATCAATAGCCGAAAAAAAAAATCCAAAGCATGATCTTTAATCGAATCGTGGGAAATCCCTTGTTCGAGATTTTTCTGTATGAAATTCAACACTGGATTATAAAAAAGTTTGTCTTTCCCCCAAATTCCAGGATCAATCATTTTCACTTACAGTAATATAGTCCATAAATCGTAATCCCTTATTCCACTTATGAAACCAAATTGCTTCGATTAATCGTGTCCGTAAATCATAAGCCGTAAAAACTTATGTAAATGTCCATGTGATTCTTTAGCTATTTTGAAATACCTGAAGTAGTTTAGTATTCTACATTTTATCATCATAATAGTATGCTTCTTACGTCCGAAGTTCCTTAAGTCAAGCTGTTTGAGTAGAATAAATGATTTTTTTTAAGACAGCTTATTGAGGAGATTTGAAACGGTAATTAATTACTTACAGTCAAAAATGTATGATCCTTCTTCGGAATGTTATAGGGAGGGTATGAGTTCTTGTTAGAGTATGACATAGAAACCGTGGTTATTAAACAGGTAAGTCTTAAACCAAGAATCTAATTACAAAACTAATCACATTTTGGAATTGAAAGCCTCGAATTAGTCAGAAAAGAGATCTTAAACTCGGTCATCGCTCATTCTCAAAATTCACTTTTCTTCACGCAGAAAAACGCAAAGTAGCGCGGAACCGCGGAGACATATTTGAATTTGTGGTTTAGTCGATTCTTCACATTAGCGACTTAGTCGATTCTTTAACACGTTCACCAGTTTCTATGCGATTACAATGAAAAATACAAAGTCAGAAAGCAGAAATTACTCAGAAGTGTATGGAGCATACTGATGAAAATGATGATAACTCAGTAACCAGGACTCGGACGAAAAAAGTAAGCACCATTTTGGATCAGGAGAGACAAATCAGTCAGAAACGACCCTCTACTTGGAAAAATTTCCCACTCTGAAAGTCAGGTATTTTTTCCCGCGCGGAAAAACGCAAAATGGCACAATAATCGCATCGGAAAATGTGGTTCTGCCCCGGTCAGATTCTTCATATTTTTTTGTATATGTCTGCCAAATTTCATGCTTTTACCATCAAATGAACAAACATGACGCTTATGTACCTAACTAATAACTCAAAGATGCTATTGCTTATTTTATTTTGAGGCCTTTAAATGACTTATTGTTCCTTAGTATTTGCAAGTATTTGTTTGATATGGAAAGGCAGTGTGGTCTTCGTCAATATTTAAGTAAAAAATGGTTACCAAAAAGTCTGAGAATGCTTTAAAACGGTCATAAACACATATATAGATGTAAAATATAGAGTATAGAGTCTACATATCACAGTTCGTGGTAACGAACTGTAAGTAAAGAGTGACCTGGCTCAAAAGTAACCAAAACTCTAAAAAACGGAATTTTGATACCAATAGATACATCAAAAGAATCAGATTTTTATACTGATTTCAAATATATAAGTTTAGTCCTATCCTGTTCATCAAGTTTAGTCCTACCCATCAAAAGTTATGCGCCTGAGAAATGTTGCCTGATTTTCAAAAAAAGGGAGGAAACACTCCCTAAAAGTCATAGAATCTTATTGAAAATCGCACCGTCAGATTCAGCGCATCCGAGAACCCTACGGTAGAGGTTTCAAGCTCCTGTCTGCAAAAATACGGAATTTTGTGTTTTTTGCCAGAAGAAATCACGGATGCGTGTTTATTTGTTTTTTGTTGTTTTTTTCCCAGGGATGATCGTATCGACACAGTGGTCCTAAAATACCGCGGGAGGGCTCATTCGAACGGAAATGAAAAGTTCTAGTGTCCTTTTTATGTGACCAAAAAAAAATGAAAGAAGCTAGGCCCTCTCCACGCTCATTTTTTCCCAAAGTCACCTGATCAAATTTTTGGAATAGCCATTTTGTTCAGCATGGTTGAAAAATATAATAACAAGGTCTCTGAGGTTGACTTAAGCAGTCCTACTTCGTGTTAAAAGGGCATAAAATCAAGGACTTTACCCATCGTTTTTATATATTATTGGTTATTATTATTATTGTTATTATTCATTTATTGCCCGTCAAAAAAAGGTACAAAAGGTACAGTAGACGGAGTAATCGCTAAAGAAAACAAAAAAAAAGAAGGACACAAATACAGGACATTCAAATTTCAGGACATTCAGGAAAATTCAAATACAGGACAAAAAAAACTCTTCATTACATTAATACGAACAATGATGCTAACGAAAGGATGATAAAAGTTACTTTTAAAACCAAAATGATAATAATAACTATTATTATTATTCATTTATTGCCCGTCAAAAAAAAAGGTACAGTAGATGGTGTAATCACTAAAGAAAACAAAAAGAAAAAAAAGAAGGACACAAACACACATTGAAAATTCAAATACAGGACAAAAAAAACTCTTCATTACATTAATACGAACAATGATGCTAACGAAAGGATGATAAAAGTTACTTTTAAAACGGGAGAGAAATTTATTAATACTAATATTATTATTATTATTATTAATTTATTACCCGTCAAGAAAAAGGTACATATACGGAATAATCAGTAAAATGACAAAAAAATAGAAAAAAAAAATCATCACATACATTACATTAATACAAAAAAGCTATTTTGAACAAATTGGTGACCATGGATGATTAAACTTACTTTGAAAACGGGAAAGAGATTTATTAATGATAATTTTAGGGTCAGCTAGTTTGTACAAATGAATAATTTTACGGTTTCTTGTCCAAGGGGGAAAATGTAAAAGATATTTAGCAAATCTGAAGAAGATGGATCGTAGGTGCTTTTTATCTGTAACTGTAAAGAATTTCCAGAAATGAGCAATGCAAAGGATATATAGAAGAGTTATGGCGTTGTAAACGGACGCTAGAAGGTCACAGTTGCAGCTCAATTTGCTTTTTACGATTACAGCTTAAGTAGTGTTATTTTTACACTCACTGTGAGAAATCAGCAAACGAAGTGTGTGGCCTTTAGATGTGCCAATTGGAAGGCCCAGGTATGTAATATGTTCTGCGGGTTAACAAGAGAACCGTCCAGATTTAGAAGAGAAGTAGAGGGATTTTGCCAATTAGCGTAAAGAGCGAGGCATTGACTAGGGGTGAACCCATGAATATAGAAGTTCGTTACGTAAGTTAATTCGTAAGTTACGTATATTTATTACTAATAAAAGCCTTCGTAAATAAAATTAAAGAACTTTCAAGAATGCCATTTAACCAAAAAAAGTAAAATTAATATTCAAATTTCGTTTTAATTATCCATGTACGGCGAGCCAACATCAAAACCTGCTTTAATTCAAAAACGTTCAGAAATTAAATAAAAAACAAGTTTTTTTTTAATGAAAGTAAGGAGTGACATTAAAACTTAAAACGAACAGAAATTATTCTGTATATGAAAGGGGCTGTCCCCTCCTCACCGCCTCACTCTTTATGATCAAGTTTGACTCTTTCTCACAACTGTATTTTTTAAAACAATAAAAACTTTAGCGTAAAAATCGAGGCGTTGAGGAGAGGACAGCCCCTTTCATATACAGAACAATTTCTGTTCGTTTTAAGTTTTAATGTCGCTCCTTACTTTCAGTGAAAAAAAAAACTTTTTTTTTTCATAGAATATAGAGTCCATATACATATATAGATGCTAAAATAAAAAGGGGACTGTGTATTTATCCAAAGGGGGGAATAAACTATGAACTTTAAAGTAAAGCAATAAAGTTTTAGGAATGAGATAAGTAAGTATTTCAAGGTATTTAAGGTATTTCATTATTTCAAGGTATTTTACAGAATTTCTGGTAACCATTTTGTAATTGGGAGCATGGTGCCACTTTAAGGGTCTCTCTTGGCTCAAAATTAAATTTGCCAATGAAGCAATTTATGGAATTATTGAAAAGTGTAGCTGTTTAATTGTCATTCATTACCTTGAATGCTTTGACAGTTGCTTGATGTAGCTTTTATTCTAGACAGTTGTGAAAACCCGACCTAGAAGAAAGGATATGAAGAGTGTTGAACAGCTGCTGAAAGATCTAGGTGCTGCCACACCAGAGAAGAAAATTGAAGTTCTCTCTACAAAATTAGCACAGTCACTTGAAGAATGCAAAAATACTCAAGTTGGTGATTTCTTTTTGTCTATTCTTAACATTCTAATCATAGGCAGCGCAATCGCGCTTCCTAAGTAAAGAACAATGTTGGCACAATGTTTTTTTTTTTGTTTTTTTTTTCCATACCAGGGCACTTCATATGGAAGCGGTCGTCGTAGGAACTTCAAAAGGGGCTCATTCGATTGGAAATTGAGAGTTCTAGTGCACTTTTTAACAGTCGAAAGTGATTGGAGGGCAACTGCCCCCCCCCCCCCGACCATCATTCCCCCAAACAAATCCGATAAAAATTTTGAGATAGCCATTTTGTTCAGCGTAGTGGATTTCCAGATTTTGAGGAGGACACTCCCCCACAACCCTCAGGGCAAGTGTTTTAAGTTATGCCCTGGGGGCATATAAAAAAGCTGTTGGCACAAAGTATTATTTATTAATTTTTTCCTTTAGAGCACGTCACTTCGTATCAAAGAAGTAGTCGTAGAAACTACAAAAAGGGCTCATTCAATTGGAAATTGGAGTAGCTTGTGCCCTATTTAATAGTCGAAAGTGATTGGAAGGCAACTAACACCCCTTCCTCACCCACCATTTCCCGAAACACATCCACTCAAAATTTGAGATAACTATTTTGTTCAGCGTAGTTGATTTCCAGATAGAAATTATGTTTTTGAGCAGGACACTCCCCCACAACCCTCAGGGCAAGGGTTTTAAGTTATGCCCTGGGGGCATATAAGGTTTTTATAGAAGGCGTTGTCGTAGAAACTTCAAAAAAGGGTCATTCGATTGGAAATTCAAAGGGCTAGTGCCCTTTTTAATAGTCGAAAGTGATTGGAGGGCAATTAACACCCCTCTCACGCCCACCTTTTCCCCAAACACATGTAATCAAAATTTTGAGATAGCCATTTTATTCAACGTAGTTTTAAGTTCTGGAAATTTTGTCTTTGATGATGACAACCCCCCCCCCCCCACAGCCCTCAGGGCTAGGGTTGTAAGTTATGCGCTGGGAGCATATAAGGTTTTTATAGAATGCGTTGTCATAGAAACTTCAAAAAGGGCTCATTCTATTGGAAATTGAAATGGGTAGTAACCTTTTTAATAGTCGGAAGTGATTGGAATGCAACTAACACCCCTTCCACGCCCACCATTTCCCCAAACACATTCAATAAAAATTTTGAGATAGCCATTTTGTTCCACGCTGTTCAAAGTTCAGGAAATTATACCTTTGAGCAGGTCACCCCCCCCCCCCACAGTCTTCAGGGCAAGGGTTATAAGTTATGCCCTGGGGGCATAGAAGGTTTTTATATAAATAGTTGTCGTAAAAACTTAAAAAGGGCTCATTCGATTGGAAATTAAGAGGACCAGTGCCCTGTTTAATAGTTTTAAGTTATTAAGAAGTAATGTGCCCCCTTCTCACGCCCACTTTTTCCCCAAACACATCCAATCAAAATTTTTAGATAGCCATTTTATTCAACGTAGTTGAAAGTTTTGGAAATTAGGTCTTTAAGGATAACAAACCCTCCCCTCACAGCCTCAGGGCAAGGGTTTTAAGTTATGCCCTCGGGGCATATAAGGTTTTTATTGAAAGCGTTGTCATAGAAACTTCAAAAGGGCTCAATTAATTGGAAATTGAAAGGGCTAGTGACTTTTTTTTTGAAATTAGGTCTTTTAGGATTATAACCCCTCAGAGTCCTCAGTGCAAGGGCTGTAAGTTATGCCCTGGGGGTATATATTGTAGAAATTTCAAAAAAGGGCTAATTTGATTGGAAATTGAAATTGCCCTTTTTAATAGTCGAAAGTGAGTGGAGAGTTATTAACCCCCCTCTTACGCCCAGCATTTCCCCAAACACATTCAGTCAAAGTTTAGAGATAGCCATTTTGTTCAACGTAGTTGAAAGATCTGCAAATTATGTATTTAAGGATGACAAACCCCCCAGAGTCCCAAGGACAAAGTTTGTAAGTTGTGCAGTGGGGGCATATAAGGTTTTTATAGATAGAGTTGTCGTAAAACTTCAAAAGGGGCTCATTGAATCGGAAATTGAGAGGGCTAGTGCCCTTTTTAATAGTCGAAAGTGATTGGAGGGTAACTAACCCCTCTCTCACACCCACCATTCCCCCAAACACATCCAATCAAAATTTTCAGATAGCCATTTTGTTCAATGTAGTAGAAAGTTCTCTAAATTAGGTCTTTGAGAATGATAGCCCCCCCCTCCGCCCTCAGGGCAAGGGTTGTAAGTTATGCCCTGGGGGCATATAAGATTTTTATTGAAAGTTTTGTCGTAGAAACTTCAAAAGGGCTCATTTGATTGGAAAATGAAAGGACTAGTGCCATTTTTAGTAGTTGAAAGTGACTGGAGAGCGACTACCGCCCCTCTCATGCCCTCCCCAAACACCTCCAATCAAAATTTTGAGATAGCCATTTTGTTTAACGTAGTTGAAAGTTCTGGAAATTAGGTCTTAGAGGATGACAACAACTCTAACAGCTCTTAGGGTAACGGTTGTAATTTATGCCCTGGGGGCATATAATGTGTTTATAGAAAGCGTTGTCGTTTCAAAAAGGGCTCATTCGATTGTAAATCGAAAGGCCTAGTCCCCTTTTTTATAATCGAAAGTGATTGGAAGGCTTGACATTTTTACAGTAAAGATCGATGTGGGTATAACGTATTATTTTTTGTTGTTGTTGTTGTTTAGACCAGGGCAATTCGTATCGAAGGAGTTGTTGTAGGAAGTTTGAAAACGATTCATTCGATTGAAAATAGAAAGGGTTGATGCCCTTTTTAATAGTCGAAAGTGATTGGAGGGCAACTAATCCCCCTTCCCATTTGCCCATTATGTTTAAAAACTAAATATTGCCTTAAGATTAAATCAAAATGCACTGTGTTAATGCTAATTCCCAATAAGGCATCTCAACAGTATCCCAAGAACGACTGAGGGTATTATGTTCAAACTTTCGGGGCTACTTCTGCTCTTAAAATTGAACCCAATCAAAATTGTGTAAGTGTATCCAAGCTATCAAAGAAAGTAAACAGATTATTTTGCGAATGGTATCAAGTTTTCCAATTCAGGTCAACTAGAGGAGGTATGAAACTAAATTAAACACTACTATCTGTGTCCAGATTTTTAAAAGGGTCTATTTTGTTAAAAATTGCTGAAAGTTTTTCTCCAGCATACAAATAGCAGGCCAAACTATAAAATCTAAAAAAAAACGAACAGAAATTAACTAAAAAAACTTTTTCCACAAACAAGTTTTTCAAAGAAAAGTAAAGAACCCCATTAAACCAAAAATGAGCAAAAATAAAATCAAAAAATCTACCAAGCGTGAAGCTACCACAAATCAGCATCAATATATAAATGAAACCCAAAACGAACAGAAATTACAATAAATAATCGATTCAAACTCTAAAACGGGCAGAAATTAACATAAGTTGGGCTCAAAGCCCCTATGCCTTCCCAAGGCCAGAACAAAATTTGCGCTTTACTGAAAAAAAAATACTAATGAATGTGCGTTGTCAGTTTAATATACATTATACTGATATTTAGTTATCAAAATGTTAATATTATTTGATATAAAAGTAAAAACATTGATATTTAATTAATTAATACTGAAAATAGAATGATTACTTCACACCTCTTATGAAATCTCCGAGCAAAGTTAGGTATTTTTCCTCTCTCTAACCTACTCAATGATGTCTTGTATGTCCCCCAAGTTACTCTTTAATGGATCTTATCCCGAGTAATGCCAGAGTATCTTTGTTAATAAGCTCTCTTGTTTTTCGCCGAATTCTAAAACTTTATCCTCCTGTTCTGTTCCTTTAATTAAACAGGAAAAAAACAACTTTTTTTTAACATGTGATCAGGTTCATTAAGCATGCATGAGTATTACTTTCACATTCTTCTAAGAACCTGATTCTAGATTTATTTATTTGTTCCAGTGAAATTAAAGCAATTGTGTTCAATTAAATAATACTTTTGATTAATCTATGTTTCTTCAAAATCTGGTGGGGGGCTTCGCCAAGCGGGATTTTTGAATGTCAACAGGACATGCCCTTGCAATAATGGAAGTTAGTGTTGACTACCTTCATTAAAGCTTCTGTAAATAAAAGAAAATATGCTTTAAAAGCTCCTTAGAACATAAAGTGAGTAATATGAACAAGAAAGTAAGCAGTAAAAAAAAAGATAATATTGTTTTAAAACTATTTTTCAAAAACTTGTTTCATTTTGGAATTCAAAGCGTCCTACAGAAATTATTCTTTGACAAACATCATTGTCCATGTTTTGGCATGGATCAAACAGTTCGTGGTAACGAACTGTCAGTAAGGAGCGACCCGGCTCAATGGTAACCGAAACTCTAGAAAACGGGTTTTTGATACCAATAGATATATCAAAAGAATTAAATTTCAATGCTGAGTTCAAATATATAATTTTCATCAAGTTTAGTGCTACCCATCAAAAGTTACGCGCCTGAGAAAATTTGGCTGATTTTCAAAAAAAGGGGGAAAAACCCCCTATAAGTTATAGGACCTTAATGAATATCACACCATCATATTCAGCGTATCAGAGAACCCTACTGTAGAGGGTTCAAGCTTCTATCTGCAAAAATGTGGAATTTTGTATTTTTTGCCAGAAGAAAGATCACGGATGCGTGTTTATTTGTTTTTTTGTTTGTTTTTTTCCCAGGGGTGATCGTATCGACCCAGTGGTCCTAGAATATCGTGGGAGAGCTCACTTGAACGGAAATTTAAAGTTCTAGTGCCCTTTTTAAGTGACCAAAAATAATGGAGGGCAACTAGGCCCCCACCCACGCTCATTTTTTTCCCAAAGTCACCCGGTCAAAATTTTGAGATAGCCATTTTGTTCAGTATGGTCAAAAACATGATAAATATGTCTATTAGGATGAATTAATCACACTAAGTACCCAGAGGGGGGGCTAAAAGTTATGAACTTTGCCCAATGTTAGCATATAGTATTGTTTATTCGTATATATACATACGTTTGCTGGAGTTTTTTTTTCGTTTAGGGGGTGGTATGGGGGGATAGGGGGTGCTGATGGCGGATCTGTTAATGAAGGAAGTTTGAAAGGGGGAAGGGAAATTGACATGAAGGGGGTGCCGGAATTACCAGCATTATTTATTGGTTATTGGGAAGTATACAACCATTTTCAGGAAGGATTTTTTCTGGAGGGGGGGGGGCGAGAGGAGGGGGCCACTCTGGAGAATAGGTCCGTGGAGGATGTTTCTTTGGGGGAAGAGATAGTTCGATGAAGGGGGTGCCGGATTTCCAAGCATTATTTAAGAAACGATCAGAAATTAAATAAAAAAAACAAGTTTTTTCAACTGAAATGTAAGAAGGAATATTAGATCTTAAAACGAATAGAAAGTATAACGTATGTGAGGGGGTTCTCCCCCAAGTCAATACCTCGCTCTTTACGCTACAGTTTTTTTTAGTGCTTTCAAAAGAGCTATCTATTCTAATTAAACGGCCTTTGTGATTCAGGGGTTTGTGAATAAAAATTTTTTTACTTTTAACGTAAAGAGCGTGGTATTGACTAAGGGGAGAACCCCCTCATATACGTAATAACATATACGTAATAAAAAAAGAATAAAAAAACAAGCGATACGGCTCAATAGTAATCGAAACTTTTAAAAACGGAATTTTGATGTCAATAAATTTATCAAAAGAATGTGTTTATAATGCTGATTCTAAATATACAAATTATGTTAAGTTTAGTATTACTCATCAAAGGCTATGAGCCTGAGAAAATTTACTCGATTTTTTAAAGAGGGGCCCCTACAAGTGAAAGAATTTTAATGAAAATCACACCGTCAGATTCAGCGTATCAGAAAACCCTATAACATAGGTTTCAAGCTCATATCTGCAAAAATCTGCAACTTTGTATTTTTTTGCCAGAAGAAAAATATATCAATATAGTAGTTAGTTAAGTAAGTTAATTTGTAAAGACATCCATTTAGAGAAAGAAAAGTAAAATTTTTATGCAAATAAAAGCTGCATTAACTAAAAAACGATCAGAAATTAAATAAAAAAAACAAGTTTTTTAAACTGAAAGTAAGGAGCGACATTAAAACTTAAAACGGAACAGAAATTATTCCGTATATGAAAGCGGCTGTCCCCTCCTCAACGTCTCGCTCTTTACGCTAAAGTTTGACTCTTTCTCACAACTCTATTTTTTAAAACAATAAAAAAATTAGCGTAAAGAGCAAGGCGTCGAGGAGGGGACAGCCCTTTTCATATACGGAATAATTTCTGTTCATTTTAAGTTTTAATGTCGCTCCTTACTTTCAGTTTAAAAAACTTGTTTTTTTTTATTTAATTTATATAAGGAGTAATGTCTCTTATGCACATTGGTTTTATTCTACACTCATCATAGACAATGGATGATTGTACATAATTGGGAGAGTGCTTGTTTATTTGCAAATTTTGAGCTCTTGTTTACTTTTTAAGTGACAAAGTACATTGGTGAGCACTCAACCACATTTTGTTGCTGTTGAGCATAACGTTTTAGCTTTAAATAGTATCAGTAACAAATTTCAAGGTTGCTTTTTCAGTCAGAATTGCAAATAATCTAAAAGGATATATGTTTATGCATCAGGAACAACACAAAGCAACCAGCCCCAAAAATAAAGCTGTTAAATTGTGTAAATAGCCTATTCAAAAAAAGGGGCTTCATAGATAGTGGATAGAAAGGTAGATAGTGAAAAAATAATGAAATTAAACATTTTTACTACTACTACCATTATTAATACTAGTCCTACTAAGATTGTCACTGCAATTGTGATTACTGCCACATCTATAAGTGCTGGCACTGTTATTTAAAAATATTTTTGCCACCTATGGTGCTAGAAATGCTGTTTACTGCTAAAATAAAGCTTTAAATACTTTTAGATGTATAGAAAAAAAAGTATAATGTAGATAAAATAAACACCAATAAAACTTCTAGCTTTGAAAAAGTCATCTATAAAGATAAGAGGGTTCCATTGCAATTGAATCCTCATGTAACTGAACCCCATTCAAATGAACCCATGTAAATGAACCCTCGTGCAGCTGAACCCTCATGCAACTTAACCGCCGTTTAACTGAACCATGTGCAATTGAACCCGTAAAACGGAACCCTTATGCAACTCAAACCCCGTTTAACTGAACCCTCATATAACTCATCACCCGTTTAACTGAACCCCAATGCAATTCTATTCTCACTCAACTGAGTATCCATGCAACTCAACTCCATTCAGTCTACCCTCATTCAACTCAACCTCCGTGTAAATTCAACCCTTTTAAAATTCAAGTCTCATTTGTTTCAACCAAAATTCAACTCAACTTCCATGCAATTCAACCCTCGTTTAGCTCAACCCCCATTCAACTCAATCCTCATTTAACCCAAATCTGTCGGACTCAACCCTCTTAATATCAACCGCATTCAGCTCAAGCTTCCTCAAATTAACAATATAACTATAAGTAGTTCACTATAAGTAACTATAAGCCCGTTTTGTTGGAGGTGACAAAAGCTGACTTGAGTGAAATGGTCTTTATTTATTGGTCAATACTTTGTGTTTTTTTTTTATGCTGCTTCAATGTAAAACTATCTGCATCTCGAAAAACAAATATTTATTCGTTTTGTCAATATATTTGAAAATTGGCGAAACTTTTTATGCCCAGGACCTGAATACACTTTAAGTTCATGGTTGCAACAATAGGTGCACACTGGTATGGCTGTTTCAAAATTTGGATCGAATGTTTTTTTTGGAGAGGATAGCTAAAGATGGCTAGGGAGAGGGGGGGCTGGTAGCCCTCCAGCCACTTTAAAACATACCCTCTCAACATATACTGAAAATGTCAACTTAATATCCTCAGGCGTTCTTAAAATATTGCGAATCTGCCTTTTTGATAAACTGAATGTACATAGTGTCTTTTGATCTTGTTTAAGATACCCCTCGACATTCTTCAAAGTGTGACCTTAATACCCTTGGCCTTTTCAAATACACCCAGAATCAAAACTTTCAACTTTTCCTAATGATAAATCCTGCACGTAAACAATTAATAAATTGCATGGTTTACAATCCTTGTCCCTGGCTGTGGGGGGCATGGCATCCCTGGATGCATAGGTTTTATACCATTTGACTAGTTGGCACAGAATGACAGGTACAAAATATCGACCAATTTTGAGGAGAGGGGGCACATAAAAATGGCAAGGAGGTAGGACTGGTTGCCCTCCTATCTCTCCTCAACACCCCCTCAAAATACCTTGAAAGTTTCAACCTAATACCCTCAGCCGTAGTTTAGACTTTGTTGATACTCCCTATTCACAACCAGTAAGGACAAAGTGTGTTTTGGTTGTGTTTGGTATTCCTCTCAGCTTTTCCTTAAAGTTTCGCCTTGATCCTCCAAGTTTGCAATCTAGGATCAAACATGCCCTCTTTTCTTGATCAAAGACCTTGTATGTTTGGGTAACTTGCAAAACTTACAGCCCCTGCACCAGGGGCTGGGGGGTTGTCGACCCCTAATGCATAGTTATTTGATCTTTGAACTATTTGTGTGAATTGGCTATCTCAGAATTTTGATCGGATACATTTGGAGAAAGAAGAGCGTGGGAGGGGGGCTAGTTGCCCTCCGATCCCTATTGATCCTTAAAAAAAGAACAGCTTTCGATTTCAAATCGATTGAGCCTCCTCTAAAGTTTATACGACCACCTCTTTCATAAAAACCTTGTATGTTAACAACGGGCATCTTGCGAAACTTACAGCCCTTGCCCCAGGGGCTGTGGGTTGGTTTTGTCAACCTTGAAGGCATAGTTTTTTTGGCATTTGGACTATTTTGAACAAAATGACTATCTCAATATTTTGATCAGATGCATTTGGAGAAAAAAGAGCATGGATGTTGGGGTTAGTTACCTCTGATCACTTTTGACTTTTAAAAAGGGCGCTAGAACTTTTCATTTCCAATCGAATGAGCCCCTCCGAAGTTTATACGACTACCCCTTCCATAAAAATGTTTATGTTAATAATGGGTAATTTGCATAACTTACAGCCCTTGTCCCGGTGGCACCCCCGGACGTATAATTATTTAACCTTTGGGCTATTTTGAACAAAATGGCTATATCAAACTATGATCGGATGCGTTTGTGCAAAAGAGTGCCCTTTGATCACTTTTGACTTTTAAAAAGGAACTAGAACTTTCGATTTCCAGTCCATTGAGACTATTCTAAAGTTTATACGGCCGTCTCTCTCATAAAAATCTTATATGTTAACAACGGGCAACTTGCGAGACTTACAGCCCTTGCCCAAGGGGCTGTGGGTTGGTTTTGTCAACCATGGAGGCATGGTTTTTTGGAATTTGGACTATTTTAGACAAAATGGCTACCTCAATATTTTGATCAGATGCATTTGGAGGAAAAAGAGCATGGGGGTGGGGTTGCTCTCTGATCACTTTTGACTCTTAAAAAGGTCGCTAGAACTTTTGTTTTCCAATCCTATGAGCCCCTCCAAAATCTTTACGACTGCCTCTTCCATAAAAATTTATATATTAACAATGGGCAATTTGCGTAGCTTACAGCTCTTGCCCTGGTGTCTGGGGGCTGTCAACCCCGGAGGCATAGTTGTTTAACCTTCGGGCTGTTTTGAACAAATTGGTAATATCAAACTATGATCGGATGCATTTTTGAATCTTAAAAAGGAACTAGAACTTTCGATTTCCAATCGAATGAGCCTACTCCAAAGTTTATGTGACCATCTCTTTCATAAGAACCTTATATGTTACAATGGACAACTTGCGTGACTTACAGCCCTTGCCCTAGGGGCTGTGGGTTGGTTTTGTCAACCTTGGAGGCATAGTTTTTTTTGGCATTTTGGCTATTTTGAACAAAATCGCCAAGAAAAAAACGCCAAAAGATTAACCGTTAGATTTTGACAAGGCTTTTGCCTATATTTATTGTCCTTGATCGAAGGAGGGTTCCGTCTTTGAAAGGCGCTTAGTTTGTAGGGGTGACTTCTCTAGAAAGGGAAACTATTTCATTTAGGATAGACCTTAGCACTAGGAATCCTTTTACCTTTATTCTTTATTTTTGTTTACACTGGTATTCTTACTTTTAAGTAAACCTCCAAAATTGCAGTAAATTTCAAAAACTTCACATTGTGTAAAAGCTGTACGTGTTAATAATTTATCTTGAGACACAATTTTATATTAAGAATGATAGTTTAAGACTTATTTGACCAGGAAGATAAACTGGGAGATTGGAAGTAACTTCCTCCAAGTGGTCACCAATCTCCATATTTTCTGATAAGTCAGAATGAATACTTTCTGCATCAGTTTCCCAACTGGAAGTTCTCATGCTGTGATTGCTATATTCAACTTTAACGGAAAATCTATGGATCGTTGATGTTTGAATTCTTATGGACGAAAAGTGGTGTCAAGTTTACCGAATTAATTCCGCTTTGAGCCACCTTAGCCGAGTGGATGGCACGCTGAACTTGCAATCCTATGGTCTTTGGAACGGATGTTTGATTCCCTCTGTCGCAAATCCTTTGGGTGGGGTTAAGTTGTATGCCTGTCCAAGCTCAGCCGCTGTGAATCTGGGGAGCTTACAGTTAAAATAAATTCCTATATAACGTCTAAACTTTAGATAGCAGATGAGGTGGAATTACGCCTGGTCTTGCTGTAAGTACAAATAAATATAAGCTATTTCGGCAAATTTATTTTCACTGTTCAATGGGGCAACACTCGTAAAAATTTGGCAGTACCTGAGGGACTTGAAAATTGCAGTTTTCAGGCATGAGTAGGGGTAAAATGACATTAAGGGGCAGATTTCATTTCGGTTTCCTTGGTACTTCAGACAATTGTTATAACAAAAAAATGCTGTTCAATATTTTCGACAAAGCGCAACTGGCAATAGAGCCTTCAAGGGGTTTGGGGTAGGGGAAACCTCCAACCTCTTATTTGCGGTAACTTCTGTTTGTTTTAATTTGACTTGTCGCGTGAGTTAACTTCTACCTTTTTTAAGTTTAAATTTTGGACTTAACTTTTCTTCGAGAAACTTGATCTTTCTTTTTTTCTTTTTTTTTTGTATTTAATTACCAACCATTAATGTATATATGAAGCAGTTGTAACATTAAAAAAGGCATTTGGCTGTTTATAGAGCTCTCTATTTTTTACCAGTTTGCGGTTGCTAAAGCTTTTATTAGCAAATTGGATAAAACATGGTCAGTATTATTCCTAGAAGTTTCCCAGATTCAACTCAGTAAAAGTCAGTACAATGTAGTACACCTTCAACAGAGAACTGAAGTTATAACTTTTGAGGGATGACAAGCTTAAGAATTCCACTCATCAACACGAAAAAAGTAGTAAGTAACATAACAGATCAAGAATTTCACTCACCAACATAAGAAAAAAGTAGTTAGTAATATAAGAAAGATAAGGATTTCACACACAAACGTAACAAAAAAGTAATGAATAAGTAAAAACAAATCCACAAAACTAGAAAAAAGGTAATGCTGGACAAGTAGCATCATCAAAGCTGAGTAAATAATAATTTGGATTTTCTTTTTCAAATTATACTTGTCAAATTTTACATATATGTATGTACGGCTGTAGTTAAAATTGTACGCAAATTAAAACATGAAAGACACCCGGTCTTGATGGTATTTGTCCAGATAACCTGCGGTATGGCACTGACGTCCTGTTTGCTCATATCTCTCTTGTGTTCCAGATGTGTATCGATTGCGCTATGGTCTCCAGATTCTTTTGTGCTGATGTTCTGTCAAATATCCCCCAAAAAGGGAAAGATCAAAATGATTAAACAGGGTATAGACCAATTGGCGTTTCTAGCGTTCTCAGAAGTTCTCGAGCTACTTCTCCTCCCAGATATTTTGGGGATGTGTAGATTGGACTACCGTCATTCCGGCTTCCTCCAAACCAAGAGTTGTGTGTTTGTACATAGACTTTTAAAGAAATCTATTGTCAAAGCCCAAAGAATGGGGTCCTCCCTCTTTATTTGCAGCGTGGATATCTCAGCTGCATTCGATTTACTTGAGGAGTCTCAGGTGTTCCTGAAATTACTTGAATATGGTAATAGTACTCATGTTGTAGGACTTTTGTTTTCTGGTACTCGGCCATTTTTGTGAAATTTAGACTGAAAAAAAGTTAGACCGATCACATGAGCAGACCAATTAGATTTATTTGAGGCCTTTGGCAAGAATCTGTATTAAGCCCTATCCTGTTTAATACTCAAGCATCCGAGATAACAAAAAAATGTTACTGAAAGATTCAGTATCAGTCTATGCGACCTCGCTCTGCTTTCTTATGCTGAAGACCTGCTGATGTTAAGCTATAACTTTGCTTCACTACAAGAGAATTATGACCGCTGATAACTGGACACGGATGTACCTGTCTGAGAGTCAATGCATTAAAGACGGATTTCTTGGAATTTTATCACTCAGGAAGCAAGCAGCAAAAGTGATGTTACATGTGTCACTGTTGAACGAACGAAAATTGTCCCTGGAAAATCCATGAGGTACCTGTGAATAACGTGCGGTTATGATATCAGAAGTTCTTGTTTACTGATAATAGAGAAATTTACCACCAGCATTCGCTCAAGTTACGGCAAGCTTGTCTCTCTGAAATTTTGCTTGAAATAGCAGATCGTCGCAAAGCTTTATGCATTGTTTGCTCTCCCTCACCTGCTTTATGTATCGCCGCTATGGGACCAGTTCGCGCAGACTGAAAGACTAAAAGTCGGGTTTGTATACTGCAAATACTTCAAGTTTTTGCTTCATTACCCGCTCTACGAAAAAAATACATTCGTTTTTAAGATCTCAAAATAAGGTTGACCCAATTGTCTTGTGCCATCTACTGAAAAAAGAGCAGAAAAAAGGCATTTCAAACGTTGTTTGAGTTTGTGCCTCTTCATCTGATCTATGACTGCTTAATTGTTATTTATTAGTGCTTAATTATTGTTTAATTTTCTTCTTTGGCGCTGAAATGTTTTTGTTTTTCCTTTTCTTCTTTTGTATTACTCCGCTTTTCTTCTTTTTCTTGTATGAGCGGGGAAAAATAACTTGTTATTATTATATTTGTTTGAGATTTACAGTAATTGATATTTAATTGAAAACCTAAATCTTTCAGTAATGACAGACGAAATTCAATACGCTTTAGAACGTCTAAGAACCAAAGAGCTATCCTAGATCAAAATATACTTCACGTGGAACTAGTTACTTGGCTTTTTTATGGTAAAATACCACATTACAATGTTTGCGTCTCTTACAATTCAAGACTAAAATATTCAAAAAAAAAAATTCTGTTTCTGATGCATATTTAAGTTTGATGTATCAAATTTTCAATTAAGGTAGACTCCCTCCGAGAGAGACTCTTGCGTTAACGGACATAGCTCTGTTATTCGCGTATATATCGCAAGACAATTTTTCTTCTGCACAAGTCAGGGAAGATAATTAATATATATTAAAAAATAAATAGCGGACCTGGTACTAAACCCTGTGGGACACCTATATAATCAAGTTCAAACAAGCTTGACAAGTGACTAACAACGTCCACAATAACCTATCAACCATAACGATATGATGTTATTAGGTCTACTCTCCTCCTTCGTAATCCTGCAATTTCCATTTTATTGGAAAGAATATCATGGTTTGGAGTGTCAAATGCTTTTCTGACATGGCTGAAACAAGGAAATTATTATCTAAGCAATCATGTAATCCTAATAAAAAACTGCAACGGCTTGATCTGTCGAATTGCCGCTCTAAATACAAACTGAAGTTTCGCAAAGAACATTATTTTATCTAAATAACGAGAAACTCTTCCTTTAAAAATTTTTCTTCGTGACTTTAGACATCGGTGACATAATCGTTGTAGGGCGATGGTTATTTATGTAAGATTTATCTCATTTTTTATACAATAGTATTACACGTACAATGTGCCATCTACTAGGAACTCTTCCCGAACAAATACACGAGTTACTTGTATGAAAAAATAGTTACAGAATTATGCTTGCAGTATTCTTTTTAGCACAGTAGTAGAAATTTCATCATGTCATAATGAAATACCATTTTTTAAATAATTAATAACCTTTAGATTTTCTCAAAAAGTAACCAGTGTCAAAAATATGCTCGCATACTCCAATGCCAGCATACTCGTATACTCGTATGGTCAAAATTTTTTGAGGCAACAGATGCTCCAATACTTTGAAAGTAATCACTGAACATGGTAGTAATAGCTTGTCGCCCTCTAACTTCAGCACCTCAAAGGAATAGTACCTCAGGATGTGACTTCTAGACCATCTTCTTGCAGTCTCTTATATGCTACTGTTATTGCTAACAACTCGCTGCAGCACCGAGCCGCCTGAACGCACGCTCTTACTCCATCCCAATCTATTCAAAGCCGCCGTCTTTGCACCTTCCCAAGGAGTTCCAATTTATCTTTACAACCTCCTCCTACCCCATTTGGAGACGACCTGCTTTTTGTTTGGCCCTAGATTATTGGCCGAAAATGACTGTTTTTGGCAATCTGTCATCCTTCATCCTCAGAACGTGTCTTAGCCATCTCACCCCTTCTCTCATTATAGCCATAAAAAGCTGGACAGTAGACCCAATTTTTTGTAGTGCTGATACCTTCAGGAAATTCATCTGGTCCTTTAAAAGCAGCCTAGAAAAAAAGAAGATTAACAGACTTTAATTCTTATACTACATAGACATTCAACAAAGATAGACGCTATGCTTTTATTTCTATTCCAATCCTGTCATTAATTTGTCTCCTAGCTGTCCTAGGAGAATATCAATATAGAAAAGATTTTTCATAATAAAATCTTTTTCCAAAATATATCTGTAGGAAGGCTCATAAAATAATTCTTATAATTTATCCTAGTGGGACATTTAGGTGTGAGCCTAAATGTCCCACTAATAGGTGTGAACCATTCTCACTATCCTGCTGTAGCACAGTGGATTGATGCTCAGCTTGGCAGTACGTGGCTCAGGGTTCGATTCACGCCGGAGCAAGCTCAGGCGACAAGCTTACTACTTGTCCCTGAAAAAAGGCCCAGCAACTGAAACGTCGACTCGACGCCCTTTGTGCTAGCAATGGCTCTGGAGGATATTTATCCCTTATTCTCACTAGCAATAGTACTTCAGTCAGTCTTCGCACCCCTGTTCTAAATTTCTTAAATTGGTATGGAAAAGTCTCTATCCCTTGTTCAACTTTTACCACTATCCGGGAAACCAATCGTAAAATCATACATAATTATGCGATGGTCAGATGAATCATCGGGAGTAACAGACGGAGTGACAGAGCTAAAAGCTAAACAACCATTGAAAATTAGCGAAACTGGCTTGTCAACTATTCTAGTCGGCACAAAACATGCAGGGTCTAAACCGTGTAATGTATAGCATTCCAAAAACTCTAGAACATTCCTACCAGTTCTGGAAAGTTCTGTACATTGAAGTTTTATTAAGCCAATATTAAAGTCGCCCATTAGTAAGAATAAATTACTAAAACTGGTTAGCTTATCCGAAATATGTTCAAAATGATAGTAAGTTAAATCTGGCTAGGTGGTAGACAACGATAAATAACTGTAATTAAAGATTTCTGATTATTTTAAGAGAATATTTGATGAAGCAAGACTCACATTACTATCTCAATGTTTACTGGCACAACCTTAGTTACAAATAAAAAATACAACCTCCTAGAGATTTCTCTAGGAGGTTAGACTGTCTTCTATAAAAAAAAATAAGTATTTTGCTTCAGATACAAGTAATTATAGTTGAAGGGAATTTTTATTCGAAAGTAGACATCTCCTCGGGTGTCTTTTTCTTCTTTGAGGGATCTCCACACCCTCTTTCCTTTTTATTTTAAATTCTCAAACCAGGGGCATTTATGGGGGGCGGGTGCTCTCAGTCTTCCCATTTAGCTACCCATTTAAGTAGAGAATTAATAATGCATATGACGGAATATCGGGAAAACTGTAAGAATTTACAAGAAATATGAGGTGAGTCTTCTGATTTTAACTTTCAGGAAAAGCGCACATAAAAAAAATGATTGTAACGGTTAGTACAGCTCAGAACATCAGATCTTAAACTTTTTAGTTAGAAAACACATGACCCAGGTGAGATTCCACTTGACAACCACGATATTAAGATAGCTTCCCTTAATTTTCCCTTCCTGTTCCAGATCAAAGTCAAGACGCTGGAAAAAAGTCAGCAAACACTATTAAGAGACAAAGAAAATCTTCAAGCAGAGCACAGCAAAGCAGTCTTGTCAAGGAGTAGAATGGAGTCACTCTGTAGAGAATTACAGAGACAAAACAAGGCTGTTAAGGCAAGTGACATTTTCATTTTTGAATTGATTTGTTCGTTCTGAAACTTGCAATGGTAACAAGCTAATAAATCATTTTAAAAACATGCCAAATTGCTTTCCTTAATGTTGAAAAATGATTTCTTTTTTTTAGAAATAATTACATGGCAATAAAAAAAAAAAAAAAATGGTGAAACAAGATGCATCTACGGCAATTTTATTTAGGGTGGGGGTCTTTTGGCGGGACGTATATTTGATGAAGTAGCTGATAAAAGGTGCATTGTATTTAAACTGTTGGAAATTACGGCAAATTGAGTTTTTTATATATTTTTTTTAAGGATCTGGGACGGGTAACTTACGAGATATTTTCCTTTTAAATACATTTTTTTTTTATTGTATAGACAAGCTACGAGCAATTACATTTCAATATTGAAAAATTATAAATACTGTTTCAACGAACTAAACAGATTGCTTCAATAATTACCATTATTCCATTATTAATTACCATAACTACCATTATTCTTTTCAAAAGTCTTAATTAGGGGTTAATTTCCTATACTTGTGAATTAAATAATCAAGAGGAAAAGTTTGAAAAAAAGTGTGATATTTTGAAACACCAAGATTCCAGTGACAGTTATGAATGATATTATTCTTGGAAGCTTTTTTCCTTGTAACCTTGGTTAGAATTGTAATTTTCTTCTTTTTATTAATGATGTTTTCACAATCAAAAGCACTGTCTTCGAAATACTCTTCTCAGGAGCACTATTTAATAACGGGGAGGGGGGATTACATAAACTCATTTGGCCATTTTTATGGAGTTGTACGAGCTAAGCTGTGTTTGGGAGAATTTAATTTCTTGTGTCTTATTATTACTTACATAAACATTAAAAAGTTTGTATGCATTATTCTCAATAAAGCTGCAAGCTATTGAGTTTCTGCATTAAGTATTAATTTAGTATTTTTTAAAGTATTAATAAAGCCTGAGTAAAGCCAGTTTCGTAGATAGCAAAGAATGAAGTCGTAGTAACGACAGTATATGCAGTAAATATAAATACCAATAAAGTAACTATAAACAAAACAACTGTTTAATACGGTTTGGAAGGATTATAGGTGAATCACCTTATCTCTTAGGGATTTCATACCACTTAGGGTATGATAAAAGTATTTGGGGAAGCTGAGCTGACTGGATGGTCTATTTTTTGGCCTAATGTGCGGTAAATACAGAGTATTTTTTGGTAATTTTTCTGGTAGACACTCTTTTGTTTAGATATAGATAAATGGGACTGGATGATAAAAATCACGTGGAATGTTTCTCATATTGAAATTATGGTTGGCAAGTGTATTTGTTTCAGGGTTTGACACTGCTGGTAGTTTCTAACTTGTCAGTAAAGGGATTTTTCTTGTGTTGCGGCATTTCTTCTCTCATTTACTTTTTTAATGGTTATGATGGTTTTCGCTTTTGTGTCTTGCCTGAAAATTTTTGCACCAGTATTAATTTGTATGTACATTTTGTAAACTATGATTCATGACACTTTGGTGTTCTAAATAATACTATACTGTTATACTATGCTTTAAATGTACAAAAATAGTAAATACTGTTTCATAAATTTAGTTAATGTAATAATATGGTAGTCTCATGTTGATAGGAGGAGAGTTTATCTCGAGCTCGTGAAGAGGAGGAGCGTCGCAAGGAAGTGTCGAATAAGTTTCAGAGCACTTTGAATGAAGTCACTGCAATGCTACAGCAAAACAATGAAAGAAATACCAAGCTACGCGAAGAGAATTCCGACATGGCTGCCAAGCTGAAACTTCTCTGTGATCAGTATGCTGTTCGTGAACAGGTTTGAAAATTGATAAGGCTATTTGAATTCTCTCCTATATTAAAGTGTAAATTTTTGCAAAAGCTAGAAAATGCGGTAATTAACACTGTAATCTTAGCATTTATCACAGTGAACTGGTAAAAACAAAGCCATTGACTTGAATATACACAATTATTGCTCGTTTAATTCATTTAAAAAAAGGCATATAGCTCTAACAATAAGAAATTTTGTTGGCAGTTGTCAATACTTCCTTTTACATGGCATTATATTTCCGTCGTTCATTCTCAGATGGTAGCAGAAGTTTTAACCTACGTTGTCTTTTAACACAAGAAAATACTACGTACAAGTTACCGTGATTTGTTGGTTAACGCCAACAAATTTGAAAGTTTGGCCTTGAGATATATGTATTGTCATTGCAAATGCAAGTCGAACTGTTAAATACGAGAACTTCACTCTTCTGGGGATTGAAAGAAAGACCTATGTTACCATACTCCTTACTCAAAACACGGAAAGTCTCTTCGATGCCTATAAGTGTTCTAGTCGCGTTCAAAATGCCGTCGGCATAATCGATCAGCGAAACATTGAGACCTCTAAACATACATGTAGACTGAACCGGTTCTTGCGATGAAATAATACTATTATTGAATAGCGGTGGTGAAGTAAGTGCTCCTTGGCATATTCCCTTCTCTATGGGTACAATACTAGAAGATAGGGTTGAAGCATTAACACACGGTACATTTACACGCACTTTTAAATTACTATAAATATTCCTCAGTGCGCGTATAATAGACTTATACACGCCACGCTTCCGAGCCGATAACAATATCTGAGGGTGCACACCGGAGTCAAACGCGTGGTTGACATCGTGACCGGCAAAGTACAAAGTGTCATTTGAATTATCGGCGTCAATCAACAAATTAGCAATCAAATAATGCTTGTGTTCTCTACTCATTTTTTTCTTGAAACCAAATTGGTTATCCGGCGTGTTACATGTAGCACTAAGCCGATTTACAACAAGCAATTCAAATAACTTGCACAGTATAGGCACGACAGTTATCGGGCGGTAAGAAGAACACTGTCCCCCGTCTTTTCCCTTTTTTAATACAGGAGTAATTACGCCCGTGTAGAATAGGTCTGGAACAATCCAAGCATTAAAAATCATTTGGTACAGGAGACAAAGGTGCTCGACAAGGTTCTGACTTCCCGCTTGCAGATGCAAACCGCACAGGTTATCTACCCCCCTCGACAATTTCTTCTTCAGTTTCGAGAGTGCCACACTGATTGACGAATTAGAAACAACAAAACCAACTTCCCGTTCACATTCCGCAAGACTAGCATCGAGCTCAAGAGAAAATTTATTTTCTAGATCAGCATTAGGCGATGAAAACCCTTGCGTAAAATATTTAACCCACTCACTCTCACCGGACAGAACATCAACTGATTCTTTGCGTTTCTTCTTTTTTAGGAATTTCCACATGCGATCGGAGTCTTGCTTTATATATTTACTATCACATTCAATAATCATAGCACGATGTATAGCGAGGGTTTTTGCGAATCTTCGCTTAGTATATAATCGGATGGAGTTCACTATACCATGCCTTGGTTGGTCATTATCTATCCACATGTGTAACCAGAATTTCGCGTCCACACACGCATTTACAAGATCCAAGTCATCAGACCAGTGGGGTATTTCCGAGCCAATCCAAACACGACAAATGGGTACTGCAGCCATTTCCACACACTGCAGGGTAGGGCATGGACTATTTCGCTAAAGTATAAAGTGATCAGTACTTGTTTATCACTTGCTGCATCTGAAGAAGATTTATGAAGTAGATTGTAAGGGACGCAAATTCTTGCTAAAATATCGTCAAATACATTCTGGTACAAGGGGGTATTAATTTTATCCCATATAAGTTTATGATGCCATTTTCTTCCACTGGGTAGATCAGGGTTGTAGTTCGAAGATGTATTAGGTGGGAAAACATAACCAACTGGTAAGTGGCCAGATGCACTGATAGATGTATCCACATGTGACTGGCAAAAAGGAACTGGTTGATGTGAACACATTATAAAATCAAGAGATGAATTTGCTCCAGAGTTATGCACATACGTGAAATCAATATCGTTATCTATTATTTATCTTAGACCAGAGCGTGCAGTCGAGAGTACTTGGGATATAGGGCTTTCTGAATTAAATAAATCACAGTTCATATCTCCGGCAACAATGTACTACAAATCTTGGGTGCGACAATTTGCAATTCCTTGGGTGCGTTTTCTAATTTCCGACAAGCACTGACGAACTTGGAATATGATCTAGATGATTTGTAGTTCGTAGGCATATAAACTGAGAAGATTGTTGTCTGTTCAACCTCGCAATAAAATTATCGGAAACTTGAAAAATTGTCGCGCGTAAAGACTTTGAAGGAAGGATTGCGATACCGCCTGAGGGCCGGCCACTACCACTCAATTTCGCACCAACAGCAAAAATATCGATTGAATCACCGATATTTAAAAGTTCAGTCCCTTCTTTAATCAGGAAATGTTCTTGGAGACATACAATGTTATGATTGCGATTGGGTTTTCGAGGATAGGCAGTTTGTTGATTACATTTCCATTAATGTTCCAAGTAATCAGACTTATTTCGCGATTCATTTCTTAACTGCAAGTAACTTTTGCCTGTTAAAGAAACAGGCTTGAAGAAATATCTGTTGAAGAAACAGATATTCAGAGATTGGGATGCGATAGTGAAGGCCATACGGCTCCAATGTTTTATTATTTATTTTTTTTTTTTCCCAGAAGCACTTCATATGGAAGGGGTCATCGTATAAACTTCAAAGGGGGATCATTCGATTGGAAATCGAGAGTTCTAGCAACCATGTTCTAGTGCTTCCCTTTCTGGCAACCATGGGTGTAATAACTAAGGAGAATATATTCTGTCATTTCACTAGTTTTGAATAAGATTTGGATATTTTTTGGGATATTTTTTGAAACCAGATTTATAATTGTGACTTTCCAAGTAAGTGAATATTTTTTTTCCAGTTAAGAAGAGCCATATACTAGAAACCACGTGTGTCTATTGGATGCGCACGCGCTGATTGCGTGATTTTTGGCCGCGCAGCGTTGCCATTCTTGTTTGTGAGTTTGGTTTTCGGGCGCGAAAAAAAGGTTAAAATCAGCGTGTGTATATGTTTATGTTTCTTCTGATTTAGTGAAGTCCTGTGGACTGCGTGGATCGCTTGGGATCAAGCAGAAGAGGGGAGAGAACCTGACGAAAGTGCCGTATTGGTACCTGCCGGTTAATTAGCCTTAAATTGCAGGGAACAGGTGAGCAGGTCTCGACGCTTCCCTTGCTCCCGGTGATCTCTTGCTCCTGAGGTTTCCCTGATGTTTCCTTGATGTAGATGGCGGTGAGAGCGCTTTGAAAAAGCTGCCTCCGACTTCTTAGTTTAGCTAGTCCAGTGCTATTTTTATCCGGATTCCTGCTGTAATAGTGAAAGTAACCTAAGACTTGCTGTTCCTGACTTTGCTTAGTGCAATCATCATGCAAATTAAATACGAAAAACCGGCCCTAATGAAGATTCAATCACCGGATTTATCAGTGGCACCATCTACCTTTTGTAACTTGTGGCTATTTGGACTCTTAAAGAAACCACCAGTGCGCACGGAGATAGCTCGCTACTTAGAGCCACCAGAGTGCTCTTGCTTATCGGACTGCTTGAATAAGCGAACCCACCGTGGCAAACGAGGAGGAAAAGGGAAACGCCAAATGAGAATCCCGGTGCATATCTCCCGCAGGAGAAAGACAAAGGACCGGCCGACGAGGACGAGTAACCTAGTCGTAATCCGTTGCGCTCCTCCTCACGATACTCCACCCCTACTTGTTCCCTGGTTTATAGAGAATGTTAACTGCAATGCTTCGGAACCTACTCCTCCAAATTTGCGTCCAGAGCGATTCTCAGCAAAATACAAACTTCCGAATATGCTAATGTGTAACGCTCGATCTTTGAACAATAAAATGGAAGAGCTGGAGGTGTTAATTAAGCAGAATAACGTACCCATTGCAATTATCAGCGAGTGTTGGGACATTACTGAAGAAACTGCACGGATTAAAGGTTACAGAAGCTACCTCAACACTCGACGTGACCGAGGCATTGACCGTCGTGGAGGTGGCGTAGGACTTTATATACGTGACGACCTACCGTCAAAACTGTTAAGTAGCCCCAATGATTCGAGCCAGGAGATTGTGTGGGTGGAGTGCAGATCGGTGCATCTGTCACGAAGATTCTCCTGCTTAATAGTTGCGTCAGTGTACTATCCAGAAAGCGCTGGGAACAGAAAAGAACTTATTGAGTACATACAAGTGTTCGTCGACAGAATGCGCCACAAGTACACTTCCCCTGCGTTTGTGATTGCTGGCGATTTCAATCAGACCAGTCGTCAGTGGGTCTCAAGCGTTTTAGATATGAAACAAGTAGTGAACATTCCGACTCACCAAAGTGGCAGTACTCTTGACATGATCTTTACGAACTTGGCAGATCTTTATAACGCTCCCCGATCTCTAGGTCCCCTTCAGAATTCAGACCATTTTATAATTTTCTGGGAAGCACAAGCAAGTATCCCACGATCGAAACGAACAAAAACCACAATTCGGCCCATCATAAGGTCTTCAATAGCTCAATTTGGTCGCTGGATTGGTACTTACGATTTTGAGGACATTTGTGCGGAGGCCGACATTAATGTCAAAGTCAGCAAGCTGAACAGCCTTCTGTTGGAAAAGTTCCACGATTTTTTTCCAATAAAAGTTATTACAGTTTGTGACACTGACAAACCATGGATCACCCGCGAACTCAAGCAGATGATAAAAACTCGCTGTAGTCTCCACAAAGCTGGAGATCAAGCGGCTGCAGCCAGTTTGCGTAACAAAATTGTGAAGTTAAACAGACTAGCCTAATGACAGTATGTAAAAGAGAAAATAACGCCATTACTGCACACTGACCCTCATAAATGGCACTACTCGGTCAAAACCCTTGCAGGGAAATCAACGCCATAGGACCTGAGACTACTCAAAGATGACGGCAAACTGACATCAGCTACTGAAGTGAACAATTTTTTTCACCGGCATATGCACCACATACCCATCAATCACAAACTCAGAAATTGAGAGTATCATTGTTGACACCGGGACTGATGAGATATGTGAAGTATCTGAATATGCCGTCTTTAAGGAACTTCAGAAACTGAAAGTAAACTGTGCGTCTTACCCTGGTGAACTCCCTGTCAAGTTGTTACGCGAGTTCTCCATCTTTCTCGCAAAGCCATTCAGCTCTATTATTAACCAGTGTTTTCGCGAACAAGTGTTCCCCAGTGTTTGGAAGAGATCTTATGTGCGCGTCATTCCAAAAGTGAAAAACCCGAAATCTTGCGACCAACTCCGCCCAATTTCGAAAGTTCCGAAGCTCTCTAAGGTAGCGGAATCATTTATATATAGTGAACTTATGTCACAAGTCCAGGGCTCTCTTGATCTATACCAATACGGGTGCTTGAAAGGTAGTAGTACAACTGTTTATCTTGTGCGTCTGTATCACCTTATTGTTGAATGGCTTGACCAAGGAGGCAGAATTGTAGATCTCCTCCTAGCCAACTAAGAAAAGCATTTGACTTGATGCCCAATTATACTGCAGTGACCAATCTGAAGGTTATGGGAGCTTGCAGACATGTTCTTGTATTAATAATAGATTTCTTACACAACCGACTACAGAGTGCATATGGTCTCTACCCGGGTGAGACTGATTCGGAATGGTCTGAGCTTACGTGTGGTGCCCCACAAGGCACTAAACTCGCTGCCTTGTTGTTCTTGGCAGTGATCAACTTCGTCCTTGCCGATTTTGACGAACGGTTCAAATTCGTAGATGACCTTTCCACCCTCTTAAAATACCGCATTGAGAAGTCTCAAACCGTTCCCCAGTTCAGTGAATCATTTATCGACAACTTTAGAGACCAGTGTTCTGAAAACAGCCTCCGAATCAACGAAACGAAAACCAAAATTCTTCGATTTAACCCTCTCAAAAGGGATTTTCAGTGCCCCCTCCACCATACCAAAGCATATCGTCGGCAGTTATTCTCGGTGTTACGTTCAGCGTTGACTGTTCGTTTAGCCTCCACGTCCAAGGGGTAGTGAAAAAGGCGAACTGTGCCATGCGTACCCTTTTACTGATGCAAAGATTTGGATTTTCAGTGCCACAATTGAAAACAGCCTACCTGACATATATTCGCCCGATATTAGAGTTTGCGTGCCCTGTATGGGGTCCACAGGTTCAGAGCACTACCTATATGAGCGAAGTACTTGAATCAGTCCAGAAAAGAGCGGTGAAGGCCATACTGTCTGATCAGTACACTGATTACGAATCAGCACTGTCTCAACTAAATTTGGCGTCACTCCACGACCGCCGTTTTCAACTTATCTGTAAATTTGGCCAGTTTCTTCTGACAAGTGATAAACACAGAAATATATTACCCTCAATGCTCACAAAAAAAGTAACTACAAGATCAAAAGCAACAAAGCTAGCCCAGCCCAAGTGTCGCACTAATCGCTTCAGTAATTCGTTTGTGCCTTTTTATGTTTCTGTCTACAATAAGTGACATGTGTATTAATTTTTTTGTGTCTTTGTTTACTTTGTAAATAATAACGCGATTTAGTCGGGATTTAAACCCTGACTACGAAAGCTTTTATGTTAATAAATGATTCTGATTCTGTAATGAATCACTGGGGGTGATTTAATGGCATTTTCGAGGTCCACTTTGGAAGAGAACTGAAGTTTGAACGACCTAGAATTACCCAGCTGCAAAGCTCTCGAACAGTTCAGAATAATCTCACAGAGTTCTTCATCGCTCTTATCTGCAGGAACGTGGCGTGCTATTCCGTAGAAAGATGGTTGTTTCACTTTTGCCTCAACAGATCTATCGTTAGCACATAACGCCTGAGCAACTGCATTGGCAGACTTCTTATCGGCTAGTACTACGCGCCACCCACTTTTCAACGTTCGCAGTTCAACAATGCCAGAGGAATTGTCACCACATACCTTATCCAAGTATTCCTTTCTCATTTCTGGGTTCCTCAATTCTTGAGGGGGGTTCTTTAGAACAACTGCGTAGGTCGGCTGGAGTGTGGGGGACGGCCCATGAAACGAGGATCCAGATCCGCTGAGTGGCCACTGAATAGGGGGACGATCACGCTCGATAAAATTCTCTAGCTTGGAACACATTTCGTTTACTTTCCTAGTAATAACAGCGCTTACTTCCCCAGGGACAATGGATACTTCATCTGGCTCATAGATGACGTATTTAGGGAGGGCAATTTTCTTTTCGTCGCAATATTTGAGCAATTTCAGAATGTCAGAGATATTGTCAGTCACAATAACTTTCATGCTCATACGAGTACTAATAGTAGAATCCCTCCATATTAATTCTTTCTTCTTTCTTGAAAAATTCTGCTGCTGTTTTTGCAATCTCATCAGACTGATTACCAGATATGAAAGCACAAGAAACAAAATTCAGTAGTGGGTTAAGCACAATCTTTTCGCCAGCCATCGTGCGTGGTTATGTTCATGGATGTGCTCCGGCGCGCTGTAACATGGGGTCTTATATGTCGAGGAAAAAACGAGGGAAGCTTAGATCCTCTCTACCTATTCCCTTCAGTTTAAGAATCAAAGGACTTGTCCGGTACTTTAACGGTCGTTGTAGCAGGTACCCTCCCCACGTCTGCTCGTTTTCCTCCCAAAAATAGAATATGCGTGGATATCGCCGAAAATTTGCAAAAACGACCGAGACAAAATGATCAGTGGCAATGAAAATTAGTGCCTGGTAACTGTGCGCTATTGAAAACCACTAAATTGGAAGAAACAGAGTCACTTTCAATATAGCCTGTTAATTGTGTTTACAAACAAAAACAGCTGTTTTTTATTGTTTAAATTTGTTTCAACCCATGGGAATAGAAAATAAAATATCACCAGCTTCAGAGTCCAGGTAAACCAAGTCCAACCATAAGGGAATCTACTTAAGATAATACTTAAGGATAGATATAAGTAGAAAATGCTGTATATAAGTAGAAATAAATGGTTTTATCTCACAAAATAATCCAAAAATTCTATTTTCAAATTCCAAACCACCAAGTTGCTGTTGTTGTTATTATATCAAATGCAAATGCATAGCTATAATATTTTTCCTTATTTTAAGTCATGGAGTGGCAATTCTGCAGTATCCATCGGATTAAGGAATTCTGGAGTGAATTCAATTCCTCCTTCCTCTTTGTCTTTTACAGGATCATGACTTTTGTAGGATTTGTATTGTCGCGGGAGGTGATCGACAATTACCGCATTTATTTTACTATCTTCTTAGTTGAACGAAGCTAAAATAACGCGATCCTTCATTAAATTTACATTTTTAGTTGACAGACATCCTCCAAGTACTTACTCAATTAAATTACCACGTTTAAGTTATATCTTTCGGTATTTGGATTTGGTGAAAGTCATTTTTAGGAAGATTTTATTTCCCATGTCCAGGACGTAATTTGCAAATACTTCCTGTTCAGGATCGACCCATATGTTTTTTTCTAAGGGAAAATGATTGAAATGCTTCCAAAATGTGACATTTTAATTGTCATTTCAAGTGTTTCACTGCGGTTGCTTCAGAGTTGAATTTGCAAATACTTCCTGTTCAGGATCGACCCGTATGTTTTTTTCTAAGGGAAAATGATTGAAATGCTTCCAAAATGTGACATTTTAATTGTCATTTCAAGTGTTTCACTGCGGTTGCTTCAGAGTTGAATTTGCAAATACTTCCTGTTCAGGATCGACCCGTATGTTTTTTTCTAAGGGAAAATGATTGAAATACTTACAAAATGTGACTTTTTTAATTATCATTTCAAGTGTTTCACTGCGGTTGCTTCGGAGTTTAATTTGCAAACTTTGTTGGAAATCCCCCCCCCTCCGGCAACTAAAATTTTCCCACAAAATGGCAAGTTTGGATTTTCAATGGACCGCAACCACTGATCCATATTTTGTCGGCCATACTTGGGTGATATCAGTGCTTCGTCAAGTAGGCTCTTGAGCTAATTTTGAACTTGTTTGAATCAGGTCTTATGCTGGAAATTGATCTGAGGAAGGCGGAACTTCCAAGCCAAAGATATTTTGTGTTGGAGTCCAAATGGTAATAAAGTTGATACTATTCCCGTACAAGCCACACATTTTACTTTACAATTTTCATCACACAGACTGTGATACAAGGTTTTATAAACAATGGTTTTACCGGTATTGCCTGGGCCGTCAACGAAAAAACATTTTTTCACAACATAATTAGGATCATTGACAGCCTGTAAAATATTATCTAGAATTTCAAGCTGTTTTGCTTGTCGAAGCCAATACATATTGTCTCCAGTAGCAGCTGACTCACTAGAATTTGGAAATTCCAAATTTGGTCATTTTTGTAGAAATAAATGTTGTTCTTTCCATATCGTTCCACCCAAAAACTAAAGTTTCGACCTTCTATTGCCATAGTATTTAACTTGAATGCAATAATACAATAAGCACACTTAATTGCAGTGTACTTCAGATATATTATTTCGCCGTGCATGCAGAATAAAATCCTCTACCAACTGATTTTTGAATCTTTGTCAAAGACCTTTTGGGTGTTCAGGATTACCAAAAGCAAGAATCTGTGGGAAGAGTATTCGCATTACAGAAGGCATTTTGGACAGAGCAGATTCTTCTAGGACATCAACTCACTTTTTATCGTCGAATTCAAGGACATGAGCCAGGCATGCTTGTTTGTATACGGCATAAATAATGTGATCAACAGTTTTGAGATCTTCCAAACTTGTTGCATTCTTCACATGATAGAGAAGTACTCCCAAATAAAAGCACTCTAGATAAGCTACAAAATTTACGTTGTGAATTCGAACAATGAAACGCAATCAATGGATTTGTGGTTCCCATTTACTCTTTTTTCCATTCCATTTAAAGTAGTTTGGACATTTCCCAATAATACAGAAATTCCAGGTTTTTTTGTTTCAACCCCTTCTTGTGTCGGAATATACTTCCAACATTGAGCCTTGTTGTCCAATACCTACCAAATCTTCTTGGGCTTGGGTGATATCTTGCATTCGGTATTGTCTGTTGTCCAAACCAATACGACGCCGGTTGAGTGTCACAGCTTGCAGAGAAAGGCTTTTGGTATGTTCAGGTTGAAAAGCAATACGATATCTCGCTAATTTAAGCCGTGTTAGATGTGGAAGACTTGCATAAGGTATTTGAAGTGGCATATCCAGTGTTCATGCTTAAGTTGCAGCTGGATAAAATATTTGGTAGGTAAAGGACTCCACACGATGGTTGGTATTTTTTAAATTGATAACATTTTTGCCACATTGTGTTATAACCATTTCATTTGGCGTAAAATTATGATCAGCAGTAAGAGTAAGCATAGCGCGTACTTCCTTAAATGTAGGAGGGTTGAAACGTCGATACCATAATTTTGAACCGGACAAAGTTCATGTCCGTGATTTTGATCTGGTACAGTGAAAAGGAGCTGCACGTTTGGAGGCTGTTGTTCCAGTGACGTAGCACGTTGATTTACATCATCCTCCACTTCTTGCATTTTCATGTAACCTTTGACAAAGTTATTTGTGTTTCGCAATATTTCTTACAAGAGATACATTAGGGTACGAGAAATCCCATTATTTAAAGGATGAATAAGGCGTTCTTTAACTGCTTCATCGGGGTAGTAAAAGAACATTTGGCCTTCTGAAGGAGGGTTCAAAATCGCCCTCAGTGGTTTCTTATGGATGTTCCACTTCTTTGATTTTGTCATAAATTTGTCCAGTTACTTTAAAACTTCATGACTATCGATGGTTAGATCATCGCTTACGTCAAATGGTGAAGCTAGAACGAAATATATATATATATATATATATATATATATATATATATATATATATATATATATATATATATATATATATATATATATATATATATATATATATATATATATATATATATATATATATATATATATATTCAATGAGTTATTCAATGTCTACTTTCCTGTTGGAGTAGATTTATGACGGTGTATTTTCTGTTTTTAAATTATCCTTGCTCAATATTGAATTTTGGAGCTTGCTCTTACATCTTCATTTTTTTTATAAATATGTAGGTTTTTAGTGATGGCAGTAAATTTTATGTCACTGGGCTAATTACTTTTTTCTTCCCTCGACTATCCAATTGAAACTATGTGAAAATTTGGCTGATTGACATCGAGATTACAAAATTTATAAACTAGATAATCATTTCTTTAACAGACTAATTAAATTTCCAAAAAGTAAGGTTTTTTCTTGTTTGTTGATATTTAATGTCCGTAAATAGCCTTTGCATGTGATAATAGCAAAAATCCGAGTTGCAAGGCCTAGAACTGTTTACAAATTTCTATAATTCAAAGTAAAGGTGGGCGCTTTTTAATAGGGTCTTACTCGGATTGGTTAGATGTTTTTGCAAAGTTTCAGGCTTTTAAACGTTGATTTTTTTTTAGCTAAAATTGTACGCGAATCCTGCATTATATACTGACATGTTTATATGTTTTATTTAGCAAGTTGAAAAATTGGCTAAGGAGTATGATCTGGAACGAAACTTGAGCTCCGCCAGGGTGGCCAAACTTAGGATGGAAGTTGCAGATGAAAAGGAAACTATGCTACGAGAAAAGCAAACCCTTCTTTTAGTAAGTGAATTTAGTATTATTAATCCATAAGATTCTATATTTCTAGAAACTTTGCGACCTAATATCTCTCACATTAACTTAGTATGGTAAGTAAATAGAAAAAATTGCTTACAAAATTGCCAAAAATTGTTTGTTTTATTGAAACAAAGGCTTGCTCGATCTGCTCGACAACAGTGACTTGTGGAACGTTTAGTTTCTTCTCCACTGAATTTGCAGTTAAACTGTTCGAAGTAGGAATGTGAAATTTTTTGCAAATAATCTACAACTGGGTGAACTGTTTGAAATTGTAAAAATTAAAAAAAAGATGAAAGTGAGTTGGATGTTATGATAACAACTGTGTGAGGGACGAAAACCCAGAGTGTTGACTGAGTTAAGTGAGGTGAAGCCAAAGGCCGGAGCTGCTGCGAAAAGTAGTATATATGTTGTTGTTGTTTGACGCGTTCGACCAATCGGTCATATGCGTTCGTATCACTTGATTATTCTGTGCCTTCTGTAATCACTAGCTTGCTTGGGTGTCACTTCAGTCAGTATTCATTGAGCCAGATCAGGTATCACTTATTGTGCTATTGGTTGGGGGCTATTCACCTCCAGCAAATGCCTGCCTTGGAAAACAAGAATCAGTGTAATTCAGCTGTGCTTTCTCATAAAACAATTAAAATACATTTACAACACATATTAAAATAAATAATGCAATTATACATCATTCCTGTCACATAAGCCAAATATAAAAAACAGAGCTGATAAAACATAGATAAAAAAAAGAAAAAATATACTAAGTGTGATGACACAGAAATGAGCTAATATAGGGGTAAAAAAAAACAAAAAAAAAACAAACTAGTGTATATAAGTGAGTTCGGAGCCTGAGCCGCAGCCGCAGTGGTGGGCAACAATTCTCCTCTTTAAAGATTCTAGTGACTGCATTGAAATTTGACTAAAATATTAGTTGAAATTACTCCCTGAAAGGGGTTTACAGAAAGTCCATTAACTAGTATAAGAGCTCCAAGGCAAGCGCTTAATGTTACTGAGTCTCGCAAAAGAGGGTAGTTAGAGTCGATTGTAGTAGCTCTTGGCAGGCCAGCCATCCAAATGATGGGATTTGGGGGTAACTGTGGTAACTTATGGAATATGGGAGATTTCTAAATGAAAAAGTTTTTTACATCTTTTCAGGACTTTTTTTGGTAAAGAGAATTTAGTTGGAGAGATCTTTTAATTTGAATTCTTTTTAAAATGATCTGCTTCGACAGGTCTGATAGACTTAGGTTTTCTGCGAAGTATCAAGGGGGTAAATTACCATGTAACTTCTCATAGTCCATAATTTGAAACTAAAGGGCCTTCAAATCCTGGCATTCAAAGATATTCATCAATATTCTCCTTTTTTCGGCAAAAAAATTGTGTATTCATTATATATTGTGAAGTATTTCAAAATTACGTTGGACCCATTCTAATGTAAACAAGTGGGTTTGTACTTTGGAGGCCGTAGGGCCCAGAGCCCCTCTTAAAATCCCTAGTTGACAATTTTCCACAGATTTTCAATATAACTCATACATTCTTCCTTTTTTCCTTCTTTTTTTGTCCGATTCAAGTCTTGTGATTATAGATATTGTATGAATTTCTTTATATAATTGAGAAAGAGACAATTTATCAGGAAAAAAGCAAACCAGTTTATTTTCGTTTTTAATCAAGAAAAGTTACCATGTGAAACTAAAACAAAGAGAAGAGGCTTCATTTTCCTGGAGAAGCTTTTAATCTATGTATGCCTTTTATATTTGTTTGTATTAAGTCTACGAGCCATGTGCTATAGCCAGCCACTTGACTTTATTTTGTCTCTTTTTAACATAGAAATCTATTGTTCATGTTGGTTTTTAATATACGAATCTTATTAATTATCAACAGTTAAAATTTATTAATCAATTAGGCTACTAATAAATTCGTTAATAGCTGCTCTTGTTCTTTTTCGTTTATTTTCTTTTGTTCTTTTATTTATTTATTTAGTTTATCTTTTTCATCCAAATGGATTTCTTTCTAAATTGCTGAGATTTACGAAAAATAAACAATAATATATTTTTTAGGCTTTAATAAATAATGTCAAAATGTTGTAAGTTTGTCCAACGTCTAGAATCTATATTCGCCTATAATAATAAAAAAAAGAAGTATAAACCAGAAACAAACCATCTGTTTGTGTTTTAGTCATTTTCTTCTGCTGAAAGTCAAAACGAAAACAGAAATAGATTATCTGGGTTATATTGCCATATTGGAATATATCTGGTGCTGTGCAGCCACTTAATACTGACGCAGGTGAGAATTATACGCATCATCAGAAATATGGTTCTGCTGTTATATTATGTGATTGCTCACCCAAAACTAGGACATATAATGCAAATGAACTTGTCTGTTTTTATGCTTTCGTTTTTTTTATATCCTTTGCGTTTATGAAGAAATATCCATTTTTGAGTAAAATCCATATAGGAGGGGAAATAATGAAGCCAGTGACAAAAATTTTTTTTTTTTTACAATTTTGTGAGATCTTTTAATTAGAACATTACTTATAATAGCAGCTATCAGGAAAAAATTGCTTTGATAATTTGAAACTACCATTTTAATTTATCCGTTCATTTTCATAACGAATGAGATCCCTCCTCCCGTCCCCTTTGGCGGTTTTACATTTAGAAGGCTGCACGCATTTTCACTATCTATATAGCTTACCGTATTATTGAGGTATCTGCATTCGTATTTTAAAATTAAGGTAATTTTCAAAGTCTCAAAAAACAAAATTGGCTGCGTTTTCTAATCTATACAGTAAAGTCAATTCTACCCCTGCTTTTTTTGCAGGCTGTCTTTTAGTGTTTAGTTTGTTGATAATCTAGCGCATTCATCTATAAATTAAAGCGTTTAAAGTACCAAGGACACTAAAAATGAAATCGGTTTTTGTAAATTGGTTCAGTGGAGACTTGCACAACCTTATACATGAAAAGTTAGGAACTCCATTTTTACTTAAAAAGACCTCCATATCCAGTTATGTAGTTTTAACAGTTACCAGGTCCCAAGTTTGAAAATAAGGAAAATAAGGAACGTCTGTGACAAGTCAGCAGAAAATGAGCGAATAAAATGTATAATCATGGAGCTCCAGAAAATGTAACTTTCCAGAAAATGTAAGAAACACTGGTATTCATTGGCAGTAAAGGGGTTATAAAAAAAAAAATGAATGGAATGAGTAAAAATATATAAGAATGTAGGAGTAGCCCTAATATTTTTGTTACCGAAGAGGAATTGAAATGTAAAAATGTAAATGTATCATTGATTAGTCAAAAATCTAAGCTATGCATTACATGTTTATTAATGAAATTATTCAAGATCAAACACTTCAGATTATTACTTAATTGACTTCCCTTCAAGAATACCTTTTTGAAAGACCCGTTATCCTATTTTGTTATATTTCAACTGTTTTCAAATATCAAAATCCTTACATCCTTACTCAATATCAAAATCCATAGAATCCTTACTTTCTTCTTATTCCGAAAATATTGCTTTTATTACATAATTTGTATCTTGTAAAAAACGAATATAAAATTCATTTTTCATGCTGTAGACCCCAAGAAAAAAGAAACCAAACATGGAACGTCGTAAAACCCCTTAGGCTATTGAAACATGACCCAGTTGTCTTAATCACCCTCTTTTGCTCGTCCCATTGATATATAATTAGTAATTAGACTAGGGTATATTACATAAAAGGAAAATACTGTGTGAAGAATAACTTAGGATTTTTTCTTAAGACATGTCCTCCTTAAATGAGTATTTGCAGGTTTTTGCAGTATCTTTGAATTTTTACGAACTAAAAGCATTTTCGAATTTACCAAATTAGTTTCCTTTTTTTCACGGTTCAACGTGGCAACAAGGGTGAAACTTTGTAAATGCCAAAAATCATTTATAATTTCGTAACAACCAAAAGAAAAATGGCAGAAAATCCCCGTTTTCAGGTATGAACAAGACTAAGAAGGATCCAGGGGGCAGAAAATCTTCTCATTTTGATGAACTTAGTAGTTTATGGCTGAAAAAGCCGTGCGATCATTTATTCTTGTGTGATCCGATTCTTAAGTATGCTAGCTTTTTTTTATCTTTGTTGAGAATTTCATTAAGAATCGTATCGTTTTGTTTTTTTGTCTGTATTCTTAATTGTTTTTTAAGGACTATTTGCTAATTTAACTGCGTGCTTAAGAAATGAAAATTAACTGATTTCAACCGTTGGAAGATGATAGATGTTTATTGAGAGCTGAGGGTCTGGTGGGTATAAAATTAGTTTAGCGTTAGCTGCTGTAAACCTTCGATGTCAGAAAAGACAAAATTAAACTTATAGATCCCTGACCATTTGGCTCTCTTTTTTAAGCTGAAAAAGAGGTGTAAACGTATTGAATGCATATTTACTATCTTGTTTTGAAGTTTCAATTCGTACTATTGTTGTTTTTTTTCAAAAGTTTTGAATGCATAATTATCCTCTTAGCGTCAGAAGTAGCTTTTTTCTAGTGACTTTCAATACTGCTCATAAGGAGAAAATAATAATGATGGTACTGGTGCGTTATATGGTCGCTTTTATATACTAATGAGAGACGAAACTCGCCAGCCTGGTTATTTTCAAGAGACTGCTATTGAGAAACGGAATGCAAAGAGGAGTTTTCATTGCGTTTACGATATTTAAACTGTTGTTTTTTGGGGTTTAGGGGGGGGGAAGTACCAAGGTTATGTTACGTATTTAATATATGCTATGCTTTACCCTCCACACCCCCCCCCCCAAATGTGCAAATATATATCCCAAAATTTTTTCTAAACTATTATATATTCATCCTATTTTATTTTATTTCATTAGAATTAACCAAACTTTACTTTTTAGAAGTGACCATATAACACACGAGTACCATAATGATAATGCTAGCAATAATTTCTAATTAAAAATGATTGAACCGGCCTAGGAATGATCTTATTGCTTTGCAGGAATTAGCCGAGTCAAATAGGAAATGTCAGCTTTTACAGCAAGAATTGATTGGTGTTCGAAGTCAACTGTCACTCTATACTGAGAAGTATGAAGAGTTTCAACAGACTTTATCGTCGAGCAACAAGACATTTAATGGCTTTAAAGAACAGATGGACAAGGTAAGCTTATTCTTTTTCGATTTCACTTTAGTGTCTCAGTTTGTCTACCTAAATCCATCTTAATTCTTTTAAAGTAATAATAATAAACCTGGTTGCTACTCTGCCCAGTTTAATATAGCATTACTGTTTGTCAGCGACAATAAACTGGAACAATCATAAGAGTTAAAAAAGGAAAGGAAAGAAACGACAGAAAAGGGCTAATATTTTTCATCTTTTTTTATAATATATTCATCGACAGGTGAAGTTCTAGATAGGTTTACAACGGCCAATTAATGTTTTTTTGTTTTTTTTGGCTATGGAATTTCTCCGATCTTTCAACTGATGCGACAGTTAAAACAAGGGGCTCGATTGATGCTAATTCGTAATTTGTAACATAGGTACACAACGACACTAAGGTGACTGTCAAGCCCACGCAGAAAAACCCTTATTTTTGCCACAAGTATGACTGGAAACTTCACAGAGGAATATTGGAAAATAGCGACAAAAGGACAGAAAAGTTCTCAAAAGGAGGTGAATGGTCGTCATTGATGCCAAAACCAACCTTGTTATTAGAAGTAGCTGTAGTTGGTGCTACAGCCAATGATATTATCACTGATTTGAGGACACAGACAACTCAAGAAGATTTTCATGTTAGAAAAAGGTTCCTAGCAAAGGAACAGTAGGAGAAAGGAGGACAAATGCTTAGTCAGCTCTTCGTATTAGCATTTCAGGACGGATATTGCCTCAGTCAGAGGAATTTGTCATGGGAAAAATCCCCAGAATAGGGAGAATCTTTGGGTCGAATAATTCACTCAGTCAAGGATGGTATCTATGTGAAATATTAAGTTAGAAACTTTACCACTGTCAATAATGTTTATAAATGGAGCAAAAGCTTTAACAAGGCCCTTTTATCTTCTGTATAACTCGTCATTTCTCTACAGGAAAAATAAGATCCATGTGTTAATAATAAGGGCAAATCTTTAATTTACACAAAGGAAGAAGGTGGTAGAATAATCGTGTCGCGGGCAAATGACAGTCAAGGTATTTCTGCCCATTCTTGAAAAAATCAAGCAAAAATACGAACATGTAACATGTCGTAAGTTACTGGCAGGCAAAGTCGTTCTGCCTTGTCTCGAAAAAGTTAGAAATACCAGAATACATGCAAACACATAATATCATCAATTGTACCTGCAAGACATACCCTACAAAACTAAAACTTAAATTCACACTGATCTCAGTCATTAGAAATATGTTAGTTTTGATAAATCCATCGCTACAAAGATAATAATGGGAATGCCGCATGTCTTATCATCTTCTGACTTAGCGGATACACATGGTATCTATATTTACACCTTTCAGTGAAATAAGGTGTTACGCTCCACTGCAGTACGAACAATCTTGTGAGATGAATCAAGTTGAACTCTCACACGGAATAATGTCGAATGACCAATCAGAACGAAGATATAAAGGATTTTTGTTTTCTAAAGTGTAAACATAGCCCAGTTTTTCCGTGTGTATGCCTAAGTTGTTAAAAGATGTAACGACGATATGAGGTGAATCAGAGGTAAAATGTACCAATGGAAAATGCTATGGGATAAGTGAGTGCCACACTTAAAGCTTTTGTCTTTACAAATTTTCATTTATTCATTGATTAGACTACCCAGATTTAAGGGTAAATCCAGGGGGAATTGCTCTCCCCCTTGGTCTGAATGGTGAGAAAACGCTGTCAAAATGGTCTAGCTTACATAAATAATAAAACAAAACAAGACTATGTGGTTGCACTCCCCAACCCCTCAATCTTTGACCCACTCCTATCAGCCCTTTGCATGCGTAATGTTAAAATCAACTGAGAACAAGGGCCAAATAACTTTTAAGTTTGACCAAGAGACATGATAAAAATTTATATTCTTATATTTGACAGAATAAACTGAATACCTTTGGACAATCTAGCGCATTAAATGAATCATTCACAAATGGTTCATTCTGAAAAATGAAGCATTTCATATAGCTAAGGGGGGGGGTGCCACAGTTGATGACAAAAACGGTCTCACGAAATTTAATAAGCAACCCTGTGAGCATCGTCAATGACATTGCAGACAATGCGTCGAACTCTAAATGAGAGTAAACCCCTCTAAATCAATGATAATACCAATATGTTTCCTTAAAACCACATCCGTTTTGTTAACCCTATCCCCGCAGGAATTTCTGTTTCCTTTTTTAGAATACTTGGCGTCACAATTTCTTCTAATCTAAAGTGGGTTATCCATGTTTAAGATATTATCCATAGAGCTAATACGTCTATTTCTCTCCTTTAGCTCCTAAATAAATTAATGTCCCTTACCTCCCATTCTGTAAGGATTTATGCTTCCTTTGTCCGCTCGCATCTTGAATATGCGTGTCAAGTTTGGCATCCTTGCATCTTCCGCGAAGCATTGGAAAAAATTGAATCCATCTAAAAAAGAGCTCTGCGCATAATTTCAAAGAAGCAAAGGTTCCATATTTTCTTCTTCAAAAAAAAGCCAGATTGAAAACACTCGAGCGCAGGAGAGTTACTTTGTGTCTCTGTTTTGTAAAAAATGCAATAACAAACCCTCGCACGGAAAACATTTCCCCTATAAGACACTCCCCACCCAGATTCCGCCCGTCTCGGACTGTGATACGAAAAAAAACCTTTGTCTCCTTCATTATAGAAAAAATAAACAAAATGTCCCACTAGTTTTCCTCTTTTATTATTTGGTACTGGTGTTGCTAATGTCTTATATTTTTTCTCTTGTTTTGTCCCTCTCTCCGATTTTATTTGTCCTTTTAATTTTTTTTTTTAATGTTTGTATTATCTAATTATTTTTTAGTTTTACCAGTTTTTATCTTTTTAATTTAATCTGACATTTTGCATTTTAATCACTTTGACTAAGGAATGATTTTTTATTCTGTTAATTTTGTTTTGGCATTGTTTGCAAGTTTTTTGGTTTTCTTTTTTTTTTCGCTTGTTTTGTTCTTTATGACCCCGAAATATGAATTCGGCCCTTCGGGGCTTGTGACATAAATTTGTTTCCAAATAAATAATATCTTGTTTTATCCTACCTTGAAGTTCTTCTTTCAAACAACAAATTCTTCCTTTGTTTACTTCTGCATTTGGAGATAACTCAACATTTAAATCCTCCCGGATCGTATCGCAAAAGCTACTAGAAAGTTTGATTGCAACCAAAAATGAGCCGAACTTTCGGACACTGCGTACTTGCGAATGGGAGACGAGCTTGCGAATGAGAAATATACTTCACTACTTGCATCAAAGTAAAACAACTAGTTATACAAAGTAAAGAATGACTTGCTCTAATGAAATGTATTCAATGGAGGGCTAGTTCTTGAAGCATTTGTTTCAAACGTTGAGACTGACGAAATTAACTACCTGAAACGAACGAATTAACTAACGAACTAACTATTTAATTAACGTTTTTAAATTAACGATGTATTTAATTAACGCATTTAATTAACGATGAATTAACGTTTTAATTAATTAAAAAACGAATTAACTAACGAAATTTAACGAAATTAACTACCTGAAGTACATGGCGAAGCAGTGAAAGAAGTGTCTCAGTTGAAAGTTTGCTTCAAATAAACTTGTCCCTTTGGAAAGGGGCCACCTTTCAACTGAATCAAGGTAAATACTAAAGAAATTGGGCTGCATATGAGCCGCAATCTTGGCAGAGCAAAAAAAATTAAAGGTATTAATATTTTTGTGCATGTGGCTACTGTTGGCCTCGAGTGGCTAGGTGCTGCAATGAGTTGTCTGTAGTAGTTGTATATTCTACGACTGTATCTTCGATGCGAATACCCGTGGCAAAAAACTACAAATACATGCATATCCGTTGCTATTTTTCTAAAAAGAAATTGTGTATTTGTAAACAGAACTTAAGTCCGTTTTTATGGGTAAGGCAATCGTTGAAGGTAAATAATTTTGCAAATTAAATGATGATTTCATGATGATGATCATAACCCGATTATTAGTGGTAATAAATATGGAAAATGGTTGTATGCTGAATCCAAGTGGCTTCCAAAATTACAAGTGGGTGTAACTAACTCTATTTTCGTTTATCCAGTCTATTCTAAATAAATGGACAGAATTGCCACGAAATGATAAACCCAGAAAAGGGTAGGTTTTAACAGGAGGCCATGTTTTGTTTGTCTGAATGAAATTTTGTGATTTTCTGTTATTTTTAATTGAGGTCCAAAGACAATAGACCAACATTTGAATTTAAGGCTACTATTAGGGTATGTAGATAAGATTATAGGAATTTTGTTTTTTGTTAATATATTCTAAATTTGAAACTCTCTTCAACTTTGGGTTGGAATTTCTTGAGTTTGTGTATAGTCGTTTGAAGAGCCATTGACCGTATTTTAAGTTTTTGTGATTTCACAGAGGAGTAAAAATTACATTTAGGAATTGTGAGAGGAAACTTATAAAATAAGAACTGCAAAAATTGCTGTATGTATCTAAAATATCTCTTTTTATATAGTATTCGTATCACATAAAATATCAGACCCTCCCCCATTTTCTAATGTAAAGTTATGTTAAAATCTTAGTTCTGCTGACCATTAGACTGCAGCCTTAATATAGGAATTAATTGTGACTGCTCAATTGGCTGTTGACCTATCAAAATATATTAGCTATTGCAGTGTATTTTCTCAGAAAAAAGGTGGTCTACAGACCGGATTTATAGTCTGGTCTGTTGGCTTGGTGAATAGGAAGAAAATGTTTCTTTTCACTGAATTCTTTGGGTGTCGTTTATATTCTTGTTGTCTATTGAATAAACTATTTGGGTTGCTTTTGTTTCTCCTTTCCAGTTATTGTCACATGCGCCCCTTTTTATCTAAGCATCCAAATTGCAGCATCCTACTAACTTCATAAATTTATCTAAGACTTTCGTGGGGGGGGGGGGAGGATTTTTTGGATGGCTTTCACGGATTAGAAAACGCTCAGATGAGACCAAACCATGAAAATCAGAATGCAGTGATTATTTACACCTTTTTTTTAATAATTGCCAAATTTATTTTATAGATGACAAAGAAGCTAAAATCCCTAGAGAAAGAAACGTTTGAGTGGAGGAAGAAATGGGAAGCAAGCAATCAAGCACTTGTTAAGCTTGCTGCTGAAAAAGAAACCAGAGAAGCTGAATTTGCTAACACACTTAAGAAAACAGTGCAACTCGAAAAATTATGTCGTGTGCTACAAACAGAAAGAACGGATTTGCTCAATCGTCTGAAATTAGCTTCAGCTCATACTGAGCTTGATAAATTATCAAATGGTATTAAACATACTAATTTGGATGAATCAATTAAAAATCCTGATATTAAACCTGCTCAAACGCCTAACACTTTTAAAGATAATGATACTAGTGGTACAACATCCGACATTAAGGAAGAAGAAGAAAATATTGTGAAGAACGGGACTGTCAACCATGACAGAGATGAAACAAATTGTAGTGCAGAACTTAATGGTTCTGAATAGTGAATGTTAGCCCTTGCGATTTGCGCTGCAGATAAATGTTGACCTGTGACCAGTCTATGGTCCGCACTCCTTATAGAATAAATTATCCGTTTGATCTAAAAAAGAGTTTTGTAACATGTAAGGGCCGGACGGTTGGAGCCTTTTTGATGCTTAGTCTGTGACAAATGTCGAATATCTTTCCTCTCTGTGCCTGGCGTATTAACCCGTTATTATGTTTAACATAAGACTCACCCTATTCCAACCAGAAGTCTCTCTCTCTTATTTGGTCAGGTTGCATATTGAAAGTGAGCTGTTGCAATTCAACTTTTTTAAATTCATAGGCTTGTTGATTTTCCTATTTGTGTTTTACAGGCAAATATGCCTTATCTGTGAATGCGGATTGTTTTTATTAAAAGCTAAATCAAAGACCTTATTCTTGTAAGATGATAATTTGAATCTTTTGCACTTTTATTGGGCTTATGCGGCATATTCGTCAAAAAATCTTTGTATAGACTTAACTAATCTGGCCGTATTATACGTCTAAAGCTATAGTGTCTTTAAGCCTAAATTGTGCATAAAAGAACTTAAATGTTGGTATTAACAATTTTGTTATGCAATCTATTTCCCCTACTTATAAGTATTTTTTTTAAACTCTGTGTCGTTTTCAAGGGAGATGGGACTTTAAATAGGGTCTCAAAAGGAGTCCATTTCCACATTGGCAGCCTCTCTCCGTCCGGTAAATTTTATTGTCAGATAAATAAAACCTTCATGTGTGTGCACTAGTAAAAATATACTAATGACAGTTTTTTTCTTCATATTGGTATCTGAAATAAAACGCAATATGTAACTTATTTATAGATAAATATAGTTTCTTAGAAGAACTAAACAGAATATCGCTTTCAGTCAGACATGCCACCTACAATTAACAAAACTACGTTGCTTAGTCATTTTCGCCCCATAAAATTTACCGTCCTCTTTCAAAACTTAGCTGAACGCTGAGGAATTACGTCAGAGGGCTCGTAATCATATCTAAGGGAAATTGGATATGCTTTGGAGATCTAAGCATTAAAGCCCTTCGTCACCTTTTACTAACCTCAGAAACATCCAGAAGGGAGTTCACTCCTTAATACAATAACCACGCATCTCTTAGAAACGGCTAAAGTATTTTAGTAAAACGTTTTTGTATTATTCAAGCAAAAAGTTATTGTATTATTGACAGAACAAGATCATGATGTATTTTGAATGTATGGTTGAATAGATGGCTCTCGTTAAAATCCCTGCTGCTTTTAAGACCCCACTCCCTCCTTGTGTACAGATATGGCTGTTAACAGTATTTCCATTTCAGCTAGTAATGTCTTGAATACACACAGGGAAAGACTAGGCTAAGACGTCATTCTTAATAACACAGAAACTTACTTGCCAGAAGTTGTAGCTGTAATATTTTGGAGCATTTCGTTCAAGGAAAAAATTTCTCCTTGGTAAAATGATAAATAGAAAGTAATTCTGTTCAATTCATAATTTCAGGTAATTTTTTAATTTTTTGTGTGGTTTTTGAGCATTGAGAAACATGAAACAAGGGTAAAATCTGGAAAAGGCAAAAATGCTCTATGTAGCGACATTACATTTGTAACAACCAGGAGAACGTAGTTTTGTTGAATTGAGGAACTCATTTTTATAATCGTAGTAAAAAGTTGTTGATCAGAAAACTAATGAAAAGAAAAAAGAGAAGGAACTTGTAAGAGAGCAGTAGACGCTAAAATCAAATGAGTAAGACAAGCTAAAATAATAAAAATCATCAATTAACCCTCTCGCGGCCGGTGGTTGGTTGTGAGGACACTTAATTGTAACCCCCTCTTTACCCAAAGCTGAGCTTTTAACATATGGTCCCCGGTGTCATCTGATTGCCGACTCTTCCATAAACGTCCCTGAAGAGCCGTCTACGGGATAAGCTGTGCTTTCTTCCTGCGATTTTAGCAGAAAATTGTAATTTGAGTTTTTTCAAGGATTCAAGGATTGCCACTTTTTCTTTATTTTGTAGACATTATCGCTGACCTAGGGAAGTCGGGAATTTTTTCTCAGAGAATTCGTACCCTTAGAAGTGTGTTAGAGTAATTTTTTCAACTTCTGAATATTTCATACAGTTAAGCCATCTATTTTCTTTCTGTCCCCACATGAGGACATTGCCCATTAGCGCCAGCTTTCTGTATAGTTTTCGTTCCGTATAGTTTCCGTAGAATGCTGCTGGTAACACTACTGTTCATTTTTCCCCGCTTGTACCTTGTGCTCGCAAACTAGTAAAGCTTCTGTTCTTTACAGATGAGTCGACAAAAAATCAGGCATGATGAAGAAATCATGAAAATCATGTTTGAAGACGATAGTGACAATGGAATCGATTCAGACCAATGATATCTTTCCTCCAACGAAGATGGCAGAGATCCCACTTGGCAGCCTCCAGGTGAAGAAGAGGATGTCCAACTTACTACCGGATTAAGCCCAGTGGCTAGAGATAAGCAAGAGAGCTACAAACGAAGACAGTGTAGACCACGAGGTAGCAAAACCTGGTTGAACGGAACCACTTGTCCAGCGTGTTGGTAGAACTTATACAACGAAAAGGAAAACCCCAAGCACGGAACCCAATAGTTCTGCTTCTTTTGCGACGTCGCAAGCTGACCCTGCTGTCAACAGTTCAGTTTCAGATGGAAGATCACAGACCACTCCTTCACAGTCTAACACTGGGATTGCAGCTAAAACCAAAGTTCCACGAGACAACCCGAAGTCTAAACCGGTCAAGGCCAGACGACGCATTTGGAGAGCCAATGTCGATAATCCTCTAGCAGAGTCGGATCCTGTCGATTTCTTTGAGGGACTTCTTTCCGATGAAATTCTTGCAATGGTCGTCAGGGAGTCTAACGTTTACGCATTGTCAAAAAAAGGGTATGAGTTGAATTTGACATCAGCAGAACTACGCATCTATGTTGGATGCCTTCTGATAATGAGCTATATTCGATACCCAAAAATTGAAAACTACTGGTCAAATAGACTGAGGCTACCTCAGACTGCTGATTATATTTCAAGCAAAAGGTTCAAAAAGATCAGAGAATGTTTACATTTCACTACTCAACAAAGTAACCCTGATGGTGACAAATACTACAAGATCCGCCCATTTTTGGAGATTGCGCAACTCTTTCAAAGCAGCACTGGCCGATGAAGAATACAGTTCAATAGACGAGATGATGGTCGCCTTCAAGGGAAGAAGCAGCCTCAAGCAGTATATGGCATCTAAACCAACTAAGTGGGGTTTCAAAATTTGGGTTCGGGCTGGAGTCTCAGGATATGTGTATGATTTTGAGCCATATCAAAGCAGCGGTGTCAACCGCAACCCACCAGCGTACGGGTTAGGAGGAGACGTGGTTGTGAAACTCACTCGTGGCCTCGAAAACAAACGCTAAAGTGCATTTTGACAACTTTTTTAACTCGGTATCTCTGGTGGAAGCATTAGCAAAGGAAAATAATTATAGTGTTAGAACCCTTCACGCAAATCAACTTGGAGATGCTGCACATAAGCTAGTAACAAAGGTCGAAATGACAAAGAAAAAGCGAGGAACCTCGTTGTTTGCTACGTCTTCTGAAGGAGTGACGATTTTAAGCTGGAAAGACAACACAATCGGAAAAATTTGTTAATTCTTCGCTGGTTATGCTCCAACTGACAGTGTCCAGAGATGGTGCAGCACAGCGAAATGGAAAGTGGCGGTTGAAAGGCCATACGCAGTGAAGGAAAATAACAAGTGCATGGGAGGCGTGGATGTGATGGATTCGCTGACTTCACTTTACAAAAACGACTTTCGAAACAAACGTTGGTACATGCAGCTTTTCCACCATTTCCTTGATATTGCTGTTGTCAACGCTTAGATTCTCTACAGAAAAACCTGCCCTGTCGGCACACTTGATCTCCATTTCAAAGCGTCTGTTGCAGTAGCTATGACGAACAAAGGGATGGTGCGGATGAGGACAAGCCCTGGTCGGCCTTCAAAAATCGGCTTTTTCAAGAAAAGGACTGTCATCGCTGTCCCAAACGAGATCCGACTTGATGGTCTGAGTGGCCATTGGCCTGGCAAGTCCGACAAAAATAACGCTTCTGGATGCCAGGACAAGAACTGCACGAGTAAAACGAGATTCATCTGCAAAAAAATGCAAAGTCGCATTGTGCCCTGAATGTTTCGAGAATTTTCACAGGAAGCCTTTCGAAAGAGTGTTTTCTGGGCGGCGTCCCCATATTTGGACAGTAGCATATTTTACCTTTTTATCCTTTTTTGTCAGTTTCTGAATACATATCTGAAATCTACGTATTTTTCTACATAGGAAAGAACTTTGTCCTGTCAGTTTATCTCAAAAATTGGAAATTCGCCCGCGAGAGGGTTAAAGCGTGAATGTGTTGTGATGTCTTGCCGTCAAGCCAAATTCCTTATTTTCGAAAATTCCTAATTTTTTGTGCATAGAAAGTTGTGAAAGTCCTTTCAGTTATTTTCCTAGTTGGTAAAAGAAAAGATCTAGTTGTTGGTCTTTACTACCCCCTTCCCCACTTCACCCTTCCTGTGCTCGCTAAGGTTGGCACGAATCATCAGCCCTCGCACTGTCGTTATCACTGCATCACTTTGAAGGGCCGATCCAGGATTTTTTTTTCGGGGGGGGGGGGGGTACTAACTTTTGACTCAGTTTTCGACTAATTTTACAGATTTTTACCTAGGTTTTACTAATTTTTAACTTATTTTCAACTCGCTCAAAAATTTCGCGGGGGGGGGGGTCAAACCGGGTAACCCCCCCCCCCCCCCACCTGGATACGACCTTGATCACTTTATCGTCGCATAAGATTTTTATTGCTTAAGTTCAAAAACTCCTTCAGTGTTCTTTGCACGCAATCCATAAATGATGAAAATGATTTTGAAGTTTCGCTTTGATAACTTCAACAACCTTCAAAACGAATTTGCTTTATTTTTTTTCCTGTTTAAAGTTGACAGAAATATTCTTTTCGCATTTTAAGTTTTTTTTCTTTCTATACTTTATGCGCTCATGTTGTGCAGTTTGTGAAAAATCCACACATTATTGCCGTTTGTGAGAAATCACTAAAAATTTTGGAAAAGAATGTGAAATTTCTTTTTTTAACTGTAAAAAAAATTTCAACCATACATCAGATTTGTTTCATTTACTTTTAACCAAATTTTATTTTTTTTAAACTTTGTATCGTTTTCAAGCGAGATGGGGTTTTAAAGATAAGGTCTCAAAAGAGTCCATTTCCACATAGGCAGCCTCTCTCCGTCCGGTAAATTTATTGTTCAGATAAATATTGTTCACATAAATCGTATTTATTTTTTTTATTTGTATTTAATGTCGACTATTTTGGGATTTTGACAGTATCACTTTTTGTGTTTTTTACACTCATAAAGTGCGTTTTGTGTAACATCCATACATTATCTGAAAGTAACATCCATACATTATCTGAAAGTAATCGTGCAAATATTTACAGATAAAAGTAGCAAATATGATAAATACCTCAGTATTTCGTAGATGCTCAGCTTCAGGATATTTCTGTGGTGCTAAATGCGAATTTACCTATGTTTGTGAGAATTTGCTATTCTGCTCTATTCTACAAGCAGTAAATCTAATTCAGATTCTCGTAGGTTTACGAGCGAGGTATCCTTTAATCATATTATTTGAAAAAAACTACGTTTTCTAAAGAGTTAAAGAGGCTGAGTTACAAGGTCGAACCTTAAAACGTACAGGGATTAGGAGGCACAGTTGGGGGGCTGCCGCCCCCAAACCCCGCTTTCGCAGCCTTTAAATATAAAAAAAATTTCTTTAAACTGAAAGTAAGGAGCGACATTAAAACTTAAAAAGAACAGAAATTATTCCGTATATGAAAGAGGCTGTGCCCTCCTCAACGCCTCGCTCTTTACGCTAAAGTTTTTATTGTTTAAAAAAAGAGTTGTGAGAAAGTCAAACTTTAGCGTAAAGAGCGAGGCGTTGAGGAGGGCACAGCCTCTTTCATATACGGAATAATTTCTGTTCTTTTAAGTTTTAATGTCGCTCCTTACTTTCAGTTTAAAGAAATTTTTTTATATTTAAAGGCTGCGAAAGCGGGGATTTGGGGGCGGCAGCCTCCAACTGTGCTCCTAATCCCTGTACGTTTTAAGGTTCGACCTTGTAACTCAGCCTCTTTAACTCTTTAGAAAACGTAGTTTTTTTCAAATAATTTCTGCACGTTTTTGTACAGTTTATTACTTATTATTGCTTGACTAACTGTTAGCTGATCGTGTCAGGAGTTAAAGTTGGGGGGCTGCCGCCCCCAAACCCCCGCTCTTGAACATTCTTATGTTAAGGCTTTTAATTCCTGAATACTCAAATCACGTCGTACAGGGTGCCTCCTAATCCCTGTACGTTTTAAGGTTCGTTCTTGTGACTCAGCCTCTTTAACAGCCCCCCCAACTGTGCCTCCTAATCCCTTTACGTTTTAAGGGTTGACCTTGTAACTCAGCCTCTTTAAATCTTTAGAAAACGTAGTTTTTTTCAAATAATTTATGCATGAAGAGAAGACTTCCAAAATATGGTGCACAATCAGTTTCAAGTGCAACACGCAAGATGTCCCTTCTCTGGGTGGGTCTTACCAATCTGTAAAACTAGGACAGGAATGTGGAAACAGTGATGTTAGCCGGCTTGCATTTACGATTATATTTAGCGCAATTGCAACCCGTTGCCACTTCTCCACCAGGTGGAGGCGCCACTTTTTGTACTCTGTTGTGTGTTTGGACCGTTTTTTGGCTTACTGCTCTTTCTGGGTTGAGTCTGGTTTTTAAATATGGAAGATATGACCGACGACAGACAACAGAATACGAGGAAGAAATGGTAGTCTCCCTGCCTAACCGCGGCAGATCATGGAGGATTGTTTTTGTTGTCTTTAGAAAAACAAATGTGGGCAATTGTTTTCAGAAAAACAGATTGTTTTACAAGTTTGTTGCTTTTGGAGACCATTAGAGCCTGAAACGAGACTAAAAGTGTTGTTAATTACTGAGAGAGAGGTTTGTATTCCGGATTATTTGGGAAAAAACGTGTTTTCAACTTTTAGTGTTGGCCTTGTCAGATACTGAGCTTCAGAAGTCCTTCTAAATCTTCTCTTTGAAGAGAGAGCTGTAACAGATTATTTGGGAAAAGACCTGTTATTTCATTTGTTTATTATTTTGTAAGCATCACAACTAAAGAAAAGTTCTTGTGTTAGTCTAGCCTAAACTTAGCTTCAAGACTATTGTCTTCTCAAAGTGTTCTCTCTGGGAGCTTTGTTTTCAGGATTTGCAGTCAGAACTCTGTCCACGCTGATATGTTTTGTTTTTTGTCTAAGAAACCTAGATGGCGTTTAGTTTGTGCAATCAGACGCTTATTCTTTTGTAAGTATCACAACTAAAGAAAAGTTCTTGTGTTAGTCTAGCCTAAACTTAGCTTCAAGACTATTGTCTTCTCAAAGTGTTCTCTCTGGGAGCTTTGTTTTCAGGATTTGCAGTCAGAACTCTGTCCACACTGACATGTTTTGTTTTTTTCAAATAATACACATAAACAGGTTAGACATGCTTTGTTATGAAAATTGACGCGCAGATATTTTCATAACAAAGCATGTCTAACCTGTTTATCTGTATTATTATTCCGTATATGAAAGAGGCTGTGCCCTCCTCAACGCCTCGCTCTTTACGCTAAAGTTTGACTTTCTCACAACTCTTTTTTTAAACAATAAAAACTTTAGCGTAAAGAGCGAGGCGTTGAGGAGGGCACAGCCTCTTTCATATACGGAATAATTTCTGTTCTTTTTAAGTTTTAATGTCGCTCCTTACTTTCAGTTTAAAGAAATTTTTTTTTATATTTAAAGGCTGCGAAAGCGGGGGTTTGGGGGTGGTAGCCCCCCAACATGTGCCTCCTAATCCCTGTACGTTTTAAGGTTCGACCTTGTAACTCAGCCTCTTTAACTCTTTAGAAAACGTAGTTTTTTTCAAATAATTTCTGCACGTTTTTGTACAGTTTATTACTTATTATTGCTTGACTAACTGTTAGCTGATCGTGTCAGGAGTTAAAGTTGGGGGGCTTCCGCCCCCCAAACCCCCCGCTCTTGAACATTCTTGTGTTAAGGCTTTTAATTCCTGAATACTCAAATCACGTCGTACAGGGTGCCTCCTAATCCCTGTACGTTTTAAGGTTCGAACTTGTGACTCAGCCTCTTTAACAGCCCCCCAACTGTGCCTCCTAATCCCTGTACGTTTTAAGGGTCGACCTTGTAACTCAGCCTCTTTAACTCTTTAGAAAACGTAATTTTTTTCAAATAATTTAAAAAGAAACTGAGTTTCTTTTCAAAGTATATAAAAAAGTTGCTCTGATGGTGAATTGAACCCGAGTTTTCCGCCTGAAAGTCTGAAGTCTCAGCCGCTGGACTATACAAACACAATAGTAATTGTTGTTTAGCAAATAGAAGGTATTTTCGACGCAAGCAAATTCCCAAAAATCTTGATATGTGGTTTTTGGAAAACAGGGAAGGAGTGATCAGATTGAGCTGAAATTTTGAGGATAAGCTCCCAGTCCCCAGAAAAGCTTATCCTCTAAATTTCAGCCCGATCAGACAACGTTAAAGGGGGGGTTGTGGAGGGAAAAATTAACATGGGCTAATATAGGAAAACGAGGTTTTTCATAAATGTAAATTCGGGGGATAATTTTTTCGGTCTGAAAATATCAAAAGGCCCTAACAGGTCGAATTCTGCTTCGAATGAGTCTTCATTCAATCGGATCCGTTGCCAACTGTGGCCTGTAGGCGTGGCTAACAAAAAAAAAAGAGATGAATTTTAAGTGGCTATATTTGGTTTTTTGAAACCAGGGAAGGAGTGATCGGATTGAGCTTAAATTTCGCGGATAAGCTCCCGGGCCATAGTAAAGCTTAACCTATAAATTTCAGCCCAATCGTACAACGTTAACGGGGGGCTGTGGTGGGAGGGTCCAAACTTCCGGCCCAGTTTACCCCATGAAGATAAAGTCGGAGGAGGATGAAATTTTGCAAGTTTCTTAGTTTGAGCTTGGGCTACAAAATTCAATTACCGCCGTCTCTCTGCGACCTCTAGAACCTGAAATCGCTTAACATTGTGGTGGGTCGCCTCTTTATAGAGGCACAAGTGTGCCTCCTTGACTGTGCAACATAATTGTGTAGATTGTTGGAAGGATTGTTTTGAGGTACCTTATCCGGGTTGCAGCGGTAGCTAGCACAACCATATATGACTGAAAAGGTGACTGCAATATTTATACGCGCTTATATTTTGACAAGATAATATGAGAAAAGTATGTTTTGAAAATTTGTTTCCCTCACAGCCCTTAGGACAAGGGTTGCAAGTTATGCCCTGGGGGCGTATAAAGTTTATATAGAAAGGGTGATCGTATAAACTTCGAAGGGGGCTCATTGGATTGGTAATCAGAAGTTCTAGTGCCCTTTTTAAGATTCAAAATGATCGGAGGGTGGATACCCCACCCCCCAAGCACACCTCGTATTTTCCCGGAATGCATCGGATAGAAATTTTGATATAGCCATTTGTTGTCGTAGAAACTTCGAAAATAGCTTGTTCGATTGGGAATTGAAAGGGTTACAGCTCTTTTTAATAGTCAAAAGTAAATGGAGGGTAACAACCCCCCCCCCCCCAACGACAATCAATTCCCAAAACATATCTAATAAAATTTTTAGATAGCCATTTTGTTCAGCGTAGTTGAAAGGTTTGGAAATTATGTCTTTGAGGCTGACAACCCCCCCCCCCCCAGAGCCCTCAGCGCTAGGGTTGAAAGTTATGCCCTGAGGGCATATAAGGTTCATAATGAAAGCTTGGTCGTAAAAACTCTGGAGGGGGCTCCTTTAATCGGAAATCAGATGTTCTAGTGCCCTTTTTATGATTCAAAGTGATTGGAGGCAGCCCCCCCCCCCTCCCCACGTCGTATTTTCCCCAAATAAGTCCGATAGAAATTTTGAGATAGCCATTTTTTCAAAACTAGTCCAAAGTTCAAATAATAAGGCCTTTGAGGCCGACAGAATCCGCCAGAGTCTTGGGGTAGGGGGTTGTAAGTTATGCCTCAGGGGTATATAAGGTTTTTATGAAAGGGGCGGTCGTGTGAACTTTAGAAGAGGCTCATTTGATCGACAATGTGTAGCTCTAGTTCCCTTTTAACATTCAAACATGATGGAGAGCAACTAGCCCCCACCCCTTCGTGACATCCTCTTTTCCCGAAACGCATTCAATTAAAACTGTGAAATACCCATTTTGTTACCAATAGTCCAAAAATCATATAACAATGTTTTCTAATTTACAAAAATAATTTTAAAAATAAAATTTTGAAAACGAAAAACTGTATTTTTCTATAACACTGTAGTAGAAAATATTATTAACATTGTCTTGCATGCGAAGATCGAAATAGTATTTTTAACATTATAATAAATATGTAGATATAGCTGTATAAAATGCAGTAATTTTTGGAGGTTTTAACAACAAAATCTGATTTGTCAATTGAAACTAGAATAATTCCTGGAAATTCCAAATAAAATAATTTTATTTTATCTATTTAATCTATTCTATTCACTTCAAAATTATAGTTGCCTCCTGGAACCAAACTTTTTTGGGGCTTAACTCCTAAAGAGCGCATCTCTATGCCATTGTACTATATTTCTATTGAAAAAAAGAAAATTTCAAAATAGATTTTGTTTTATTTTAGTTCTCAGTTCAGAATCACTAAAATTATTATATAAACTTCAAAAATATTTATGGTGTCTGAGCAATAATTAAAATTTGTAATTAAAACTAGAAAAATACCTCAATGTTTTAAAATTGTTTTTTTTTTGTTTTTTTTTTGTTAGGTTTAATCTACTCGAGGCGTCGTTTTATGGGTAGAACTTTACATTGAAAAGATATGGTCTCAAGTGAACGAAAGAAAATGAAAAGAAACCGAGAAAAGTATCAGAGCCGAGCAATCTAAATGTCTACTGTAAGACAACAGAACTACAGAAAAAATAGAGATAATATCCGGAAAGATCAGAGTACATATCAGAATCCTGGATGCAGCGGTAGCTAGCAATCTAGTAAGAGATGATCACATCCCATAGTAAAAAATAAAATACCCTATAACTCATGGAAATAGAGTCAGATCAAAACACAAAGTATACTAATCTGCATCGACGGGATCTTTTTTTTTCTTCTTTTTTTTTTTTTTTTTTTTTTTTTTTTTTGTTCTCCGCAGCTAGCGGGGTAATGGAATATTGTAGAGGGCTGTTTAATGGCTCATTTGTAAGGAAGTTCCTGCATCTAGTGCCTTTTGTAAATAACAAATAATGTTTTGACGAAAAACTGCATTTTCATGTACAAAGTTGGTGAATGACATCATAATCGTAGGTTGTAACCATATATGATCCGGGTTGCAGCGGTAGCTAATTACAATATAATTAAAATAAAGGACAAATTATAGCACTATATAGAGGTTTCAGACAAGGCGGTTCTAATAGCGTACTTTGCGTTTCGATTTGACACTATTTTTAGGAGTTATAGGTTATTGTATTTCTTAGTATGGGACATGATAGTCTCGTACTAGTCTGCTAGCTACCGCTACAACCCGGATTCCACAGAACACTTCAGTACCTCAGGTGTTTTCTTTGCTTTTTGCTTTAGCTGTTTTGATTCATAAAAAGTCATTTGAAATTTTGTATGATATCATATATACCAAAAAAATTACCAAAGGCTAGAGCTCGGTCCTTACTGTAACTAGTCTTTTAAAGTAAACTTCTTTATGCATGACAATTTTTAATTTTCCCACTTTATCATTAATTTTTTGATCCTAAATTTACCGTTAAGACCTTGTATAGATATATAACTGATTACAAACAGGAAAAAACCTATGGCTTTTTCTTCTTTGGAGTAGTAAGAGACGAACCTTAAAGAATCAGACAGCTAACTAAGTCCAATATATGCAATGGTTTGTTCTCCTAATGATCGTATTTTAATATATAATAAAGAAATAACCACGACCCCTAGCAGCCAAAATGTAGAAACATACGTAAAAAAAAATGCTTAATTTGAAAAATTCATCATCTGCAGCCGACTCAGCGAGGGCAACTATAATTTGTTTTACCCCTAATGGCAAAATGTTATCATGAAAACAAATTGATGAGAGTTCCAAAAATAGCATGAAACACTCTGGAAAATGCCATCAGATAGAAACTAAAAGTGCACCATTAGAATTGTCATCTCTGAAAAAACCATAGACCGGAAATTAACAGCCCCTTCCCTGGAACAAGAAGGAAAGCACTTATTTTGAACGAGTAGCACTGAGGTGGCACTTTTTAAAGAGGATAAATCAGTAGTACCCATGGACAAAATGATTCTCCTTATTGTTAAAGTAGTGTACCGTAAGGTTCCTGAATGGGGTTTCCAGCCATGACTATCTCATTGCGTTTTTTATTTCAATCCGACGCTACTTTTGAAGTGGTTTCGGGCTATTTTTTGAAATTACCATAAATTTATGCGACAAATGACATTTTTTGGTCACTAGCTAGTTGTTTTAAACGTATTTTTTTGTGTGCTTTGCGCTATATATATAGCGCAAAATATGAAGAAGCACGAAACTCACTGCTACGTTAGTAGTAATGACATGGGCACTCTGAGTGGGCCAATATAATTTAGGTCAATAGTTTCATTGAAATTTGTTTACAAAACCTGTTCTGATAACTCGCAGACATAAGCAAGGATGTTTCGTATAGTTTCTGACATAAAGAAGCACTGTTAATTTGGATAACTGTGCAAGTACAGTCTCTCAACTTTTTTGAAATTGTTTTATTGATTAGTGAAGTGAGTGGTTTAAACTATTAGCGGCTAATGGAATACACAGTGATCTTATGAATTTCTTTTAGATACGACACAGGAACGGTCTTGGCTATTTCGCTTCTAATTTAGGCTAGAATAAGTTAAATCAAATTTATTTAGGTTTTCTTTGGCTGAGATAGTTTACTGAAACTGCTCATTGATATAATTCATGCATATTGTCTATAGCAACAGATATGGCTTTCAGACTAAAACAAAATAGGGCTCAGATTGTATCATAAAAAGACAAAAAAAAATGATAAAAACAACGGTAATATAAGAAGACAATAATTGTGGTGACAATGCACGAACAAATAAAAAAAAGAATAGACAAAGGAGCCATATTTAGTTCAGGATAGGTACTTGTACTTACTTGTACTTGTAGCAGGACTCGAGCATCTCCACTCTCCCTGGTGCCCACTAGCTTCGTCATAGTAGTAAGCCAAGAGTCTCGGTGGTTTGCGAGTGGCTCAATCAAATCGTGCCAGGACTTTTCCCATCTTCGTCCATACTCTTGAAGCCAACGATTGGGTCTAGGTTTGCCTTGATACAGGCGAGCCACGTTTTCTTTTGTCCCCCATCTTGCTTTTTCCATCCCGAAAAAGGTGTACATCTGAGAACTTTATTGACAAAGGTGTGGTGTGGGCGGCGAAGCGTGTGGCCGAACCACAGGATTCTTCTTTGTTTAATTATAGTGATCAAATCAGAACGCTGATAGCAGATTTTGTGGAATTCGATATTGCATACACGATTATAGGGCTAGATAGCAATTGTTCTCCCTAAACCTGAATTGCCAAATATGTCAAGGACTTGAATTTCGGATACCTTTAAATTCTATATCTCACAGCCGTAAAGTAGGGCAGACCGAACAAGGGCCTGGCAAATCCTTATTCTTGTCTTCAAACGAACATTTTTCTGGTTCCATAGGGATTGATTTAGCTGGGTGAAGACTCCAGACTCCATTTTCAGGCCGACCAGAGAGGATTTTTCAGCTACCTTCGATAGCATAGATTGGGCTTCTGGACGAGATTCAGCTAACAAGCAAGTATCATCGGCGTAGTCCAGATCAGTGATCAAAAAATTGGGACTTACTTCAACGCCTGAAAAAGTCGTCATTGCTCTGGTCATAATCCAGTCGATCACGAAATTAAATAAGACGGGAGATAATATACATCCCTGTCGGACACCAAAATCAATTTGGAACATCGAGGAGAGTTCTCCACCGATCTGAATTTGGGCTCGCGTATGCTGGTAGTATGCTTCCATAAGTCTGACTCTCTTGCCTGGTACTCCATCCTCTGTCAAGGCCTTCCAGATTCCATCCCTTAGAACAGAATCAAAAGCTGTAATAAAATCTATGAATAGAGACACTGTTGGTTTCTGGTGTTTTGCCCTGTGTTCAAGGGTTTGTCTTAAAACGAATAGTTGGTCAATTGTTCCCATGCCTGGGCGGGATTCCGCTTGATTTGGCCTTGTACTTGTGTTGCGCTGGATATGATACGATTATGTAGCACTATGGCAAATATTTTTGCAGCAATGCATATGAGAGAAATCCTGCAATAATTGCTGTAATTTTGTTATGTGATTTACTCCTGATTGATTTTAGGAGCTGATACATCTTCCTGGTGTCCGATCTAGAGGCAGCGGCTTCCATACCTTCAGCGATTTTCTCCCAGTACTGGTTCTTATCATTCTTAGCCGACTGGTGGCATTCTCTTCTCAAGCGTTTGAACAACTCCGATTTTCTGTCCGATATCTGTTACATGTGCTCAGCCAACTGAATAGGGCGCGTTGACATCCACTTTTTGGATAGTCTTTTGCGGTATCCTATAGTAGCTTTCGCAGCCTCATGGATTGTATTGCGTATGGTTAGCCACTCTTCATCCACACTTTGAGTTTGTTTTTTGTTCACTTGCACTTGGAGAGCTTCAAAGCGGTTAGACAACTCTAATCAGAATGCCTGTCGTATACTGGGATCATTGAAGCGATTTGTATCAAATCTGCATGGAGGTTTCCTCTTTGGGCGTGTTGCAAGTCGTATCTTTAGATCTAACTTGACTAGAAGATGATCCGACCCATGTTTGGAGCCAGTATCTGCTCTAATGTACGATCTACTATTCATAGACATTGACTCCCAACGGCGGGACATGAGGATATAATCAGTCTGGCTTTTTGCTCTACCATCTCTTGAATGCCATGTGGCTCTGTGGCTGGGCTTGTGTTTGAATAAGGTATTGGTAATGACTAAATCATTCGTCATGGAAAAGTGAAAGTCTTGATCCCCTGCTACATCTAGCTGCAAGACCGAAGTGGCCAATGGCAGACTCAGCATTAAATACTTTTCCCCCGAGTCTGGTGTTGGAGTCACCCTCGCTAAAGATGAGATTTTGTTTCGGTACTTTCTTAAGTGTACAAGTTAGAACTTGGTAAAAAAAAATCTACTTCACCCCTTAGTGCGTCTCTGGTTGGAGCATAAACTACAATAATCGATATGTTGAATTGGTGGCCTTTGAATCGCGCTCTTGCTACTGTATATGAGATAGGTTCCCACTCTAGAAGTAACTTCGCTGATAGGTGGTTTAAAATGATGCCCACTCCACCATACGCAGATCCATCAAGGGACCCCGAGTTGAAAAGGGAGAAAGAAGCGTCGTCCTCAGGAGTTCTAATCTTTGAGCCTTCCACAATGCCGTTGATTTGAGTTTCTGAAACGCACATTTTGTCTATGTTGTAACGCAACAATTCCCCAGCGATAAACGACTGGGTCGTTCGGCATTTCATCGAGCAGACGTTCCAGCATCCTAAGCTGAGGGAAAGTTTATGTTTCCGAAGCAACACCTCAGATTGCCAATTTTTCGGAGAAGGCGCTGATGAAACCTTCAACGAATCGATTGCCGGGGATGCCGTAGTATGGGTTGAACTCCTTATATTGACTTGCATCTGGACGTTTCGTGGAAATATATTTAACCATGCAGGTCTCCACTCCCTGATGGCACCCTCTGCGGTTTGGCCTAGCAAGAATTGGGATATTTAATTCCGGCCTTTTCCACCTGACTACCACGAGAGGAAACCGCAGGACAGGTGTCAAAAATTGTTACGGTGCTTTGGGATAAAAGGGATGAAATTCTTTCAAAACCTCTCGGTAACAGCGTTGACAGGCAAATAAACTGGAACTGCTGAGGAAACTAAGCGGGGAAGGTAGGATTGGGAAAATGAAGGAAAATGTTTTTGTGCGGGCATTGGAAATGACAGACTCAGCAAAACGCAAGCCAATACTATATCCGTCTTTCATTTTAGGGTGGTAAGGTGTGCAGTTTTAAGGATTTAGGAATTTGGGATTTTACTCTTCAAAGGGCTCACTTAATGTTCCTATCACATACTTCAAGGATCGATCAGTAATCCACGTATTTCCATCTTTGAGGGAACCCTTTGCCAATTTCCTTAACCATCACTAGGAATAAAAGTGTTCCCAATAAAGTCCCTTGAGGATCTCCACAGTAGATAGGGAGGGCATCAGGAAATATAATTTTGTATTTTACCACTTGTGATCTGTCTCAGAAGAACGATATTATAGTACTTACTAAGAGAGACAGTGAATTTCAAAGTTATTCACTAATAAGGAGATCAATATGTTGTGGTCAAATGAGTTAAAAGCTTATCCGAGGTTGACTAGGATATGGTTTAGCCAAACGCATAGTTTTTCTAGATTATTTTAGGTAGTGTGTGCCGAGTGCATAGGATAATGGGTGGTGGAAGTTTCCTTAGATCACCAAATTGTCAGATGTCAATGCGTGGAATAATTTTAACTTTGGGTCAGTCGAAAATGAAACCTTCGTAAAGTTTAAAAAAATGGAGTAAGTATAATTAGGCGCACTTTAGTCAAACTGAGATTAGTAAATTCTTTGGAAGAGGTGTTATAAAACCATGCTTACAGTAACTTTGGAATTTACCAAATCCTGTAATTTGGTTGAAAAAATTTGCTAGACGTCCAGCAATTTTGTCTTAAAAGACTTTAATTAATTCAGTTGCTATGTCCAAGGGGAAAGTGCTTCATTTTCTAAGCTTTTGGGTTTTATTTATAACATCCTTCCCTAGGACCAAAAGCAGACGACCGCAAATTCTATTCACTTGAAGTTTTTCCAACAGGTCATTATACAAGACTATATCGAAGGTTTTTGTGACATCAAAAGATCGATGCCTAATATCATACCCTTGGCCGGGAAGTTCAACCCACTCGTGTTGTGGAGCATTAAGGTGTTCAAGTGCTAAGTATTTTTTTGCGGAATCAATACTGCTTATCGCTAACATTGTTATCTGACTCCAGATATGTCTAAAGAGTTTTATATGAAATACATTCAGGGTCCACACCAATGCAAAAGAGAAGACTTATCGACTTATATGAGCCAAAATAGGTTAAGTTGCCAAGAGACTATGGAACTAGGAAGATGTTGACAGACTTCCAGACCCATAAGAAAAATCTGGGGCAAAGGAAGAGCCAGAAGAGGGATGTCAGAGGGCGGGTCATTTTAGCATTACAGTTTCTGAGGACAAAATGTTGTATGTTATCGAAACAACGAATTGCATATTACATTTCAATATGGCCTATGGAATTGAGAGATTATACAAATACCCTTTCAATTGTTCTCAGAACTTTTCCTCGATAATACTTTGACCCTTTTTGGGTCAAAATGCTGGAATGCAGGACGTTCCTGCGGTAATTTCATTGCATAAATCCCGTCAAGATTGCAAGGCCTTTTGGGGGAATTTAATTCCTATTTCTAAAATTATAAAAATGGTACTGTACAAGTAGC